>NC_089837.1:524104784-524204784 GCF_035609145.1 Eleutherodactylus coqui | reverse complement strand
AGATTCTCCTTGGTGTATATACAGATATATGTGGGGTAGATTCTTCTCGGTGTATATACAGATGTACGGGAGGTAGATTCTCCTCAGTGTATATACAGATATGTGTGGGGTAGATTCTCCTCAGTGTATATATAGATATATGTGGGGTAGATTCTCCTCGGTGTATATATAGATATATGTGGGGTAGATTCTCCCCGGTGTATATACAGATATATGTGAGGTAGATTCTCCTTGGTGTATACACAGATATATGTGAGGTAGATTCTTCTCGGTGTATATACACAGATATATGTGAGGTAGATTCTCCTTGGTATATATACAGATATATATGTGGGGTATATTCTCCTTGGTGTATATACAGATATATGTGGGGTAGATTCTTCTCGGTGTATATACAGATGTATGTGAGGTAGATTCTTCTCGGTGTATATACAGATATTTGTGGGGTAGATTCTCCTCAGTGTATATATAGATATATGTGGGGTAGATTCTCCTCGGTGTATATATAGATATATGTGGGGTAGATTCTCCCTGGTGTATATACAGATATATGTGAGGTAGATTCTCCTTGGTGTATATACAGATATATGTGAGGTAGATTCTTCTCGGTGTATATACAGATATATGTGAGGTAGATTCTCCTCGGTGTATATACAGATATATGTGAGGTAGATTCTTCTCGGTGTATATACAGATATATGTGAGGTAGATTCTTCTCGGTGTATATACAGATATATGTGAGGTAGATTCTCCTCGGTGTATATACAGATATATGTGAGGTAGATTCTTCTCGGTGTATATACAGATATATATGTGGGGTAGATTCTCCTTGGTGTATATACAGATATATGTGGGGTAGATTCTTCTCGGTGTATATACAGATGTACGGGAGGTAGATTCTCCTCAGTGTATATACAGATATGTGTGGGGTAGATTCTCCTCAGTGTATATATAGATATATGTGGGGTAGATTCTCCTCGGTGTATATACAGATATATGTGGGGTAGATTCTTCTCGGTGTATATACAGATGTACGGGAGGTAGATTCTCCTCAGTGTATATACAGATATGTGTGGGGTAGATTCTCCTCAGTGTATATATAGATATATGTGGGGTAGATTCTCCTCGGTGTATATACAGATGTATGTGAGGTAGATTCTTCTCGGTGTATATACAGATATATGTGAGGTAGATTCTCCTTAGTATATATACAGATATATATGTGGGGTAGATTCTCCTTGGTGTATATACAGATATATGTGGGGTAGATTCTTCTCGGTGTATATACAGATGTACGGGAGGTAGATTCTCCTCAGTGTATATACAGATATATGTGAGCTAGATTCCCCTCGGTGTATATACAGATATATGTGAGGCAGATTCTCCTCAGTGTATATACAGATATGTGTGGGGTAGATTCTCCTCAGTGTATATATAGATATATGTGGGGTAGATTCTCCTTGGTATATATACAGATATATATGTGGGGTATATTCTCCTTGGTGTATATACAGATATATGTGGGGTAGATTCTTCTCGGTGTATATACAGATGTATGTGAGGTAGATTCTTCTCGGTGTATATATAGATATATGTGGGGTAGATTCTCCTCGGTGTATATATAGATATATGTGGGGTAGATTCTCCCCGGTGTATATACAGATATATGTGAGGTAGATTCTCCTTGGTGTATATACAGATATATGTGAGGTAGATTCTTCTCGGTGTATATACAGATATATGTGGGGTAGATTCTTCTCGGTGTATATACAGATATATGTGAGGTAGATTCTCCTCGGTGTATATACAGATATATGTGAGGTAGATTCTTCTCGGTGTATATACAGATATATGTGAGGTAGATTCTTCTCGGTGTATATACAGATATATGTGAGGTAGATTCTCCTCGGTGTATATACAGATATATGTGAGGTAGATTCTCCTCGGTGTATATACAGATATATATGTGGGGTAGATTCTCCTTGGTGTATATACAGATATATGTGGGGTAGATTCTTCTCGGTGTATATACAGATGTACGGGAGGTAGATTCTCCTCAGTGTATATACAGATATGTGTGGGGTAGATTCTCCTCAGTGTATATATAGATATATGTGGGGTAGATTCTCCTCGGTGTATATATAGATATATGTGGGGTAGATTCTCCCCGGTGTATATACAGATATATGTGAGGTAGATTCTCCTTGGTGTATATACAGATATATGTGGGGTAGATTCTTCTCGGTGTATATACAGATGTACGGGAGGTAGATTCTCCTCGGTGTATATATAGATATATGTGGGGTAGATTCTCCCCGGTGTATATACAGATGTACGGGAGGTAGATTCTCCTCAGTGTATATACAGATATGTGTGGGGTAGATTCTCCTCGGTGTATATACAGATATATGTGAGGTAGATTCTCCTTGGTGTATATACAGATATATGTGAGGTAGATTCTCCTTGGTGTATATACAGATATATGTGAGGTAGATTCTCCTCGGTGTATATACAGATATATGTGAGGTAGATTCTCCTTGGTGTATATATACAGATATATGTGAGGTAGATTCTTCTCGGTGTATATACAGATATATGTGAGGTAGATTCTCCTCGGTGTATATACAGATATATGTGAGGTAGATTCTCCTCGGTGTATACACAGATATATGTGAGGTAGATTATCTTCGGTGTATATACATATATACGTGAGGTAGATTCTCCTCGGTGTATATATACAGATATATGTGGGGTAGATTCTCCTTGGTGTATATACAGATATATGTGAGGTAGATTCTCCTCGGTGTATATACAGATATATGTGGGGTAGATTCTCCCCGGTGTATATACAGATATATGTGAGGTAGATTCTCCTCGGTGTATATACAGATATATGTGGGGTAGATTCTTCTCGGTGTATATACAGATATATGTGAGGTAGATTCTCCTCGGTGTATATACAGATATATGTGAGGTAGATTCTTCTCGGTGTATATACAGATATATGTGAGGTAGATTCTTCTCGGTGTATATACAGATATATGTGAGGTAGATTCTCCTCGGTGTATATACAGATATATGTGAGGTAGATTCTCCTTGGTGTATACACAGATATATGTGAGGTAGATTCTCCTCGGTGTATATACAGATATATGTGGGGTAGATTCTCCTCGGTGTATATATACAGATATATGTGAGGTAGATTCTCCTCGGTGTATATATACAGATATATATGTGGGGTAGATTCTCCTCGGTGTATATATACAGATATATATGTGGGGTAGATTCTCCTTGGTGTATATACAGATATATGTGAGGCAGATTCTCCTTGGTATATATACAGATATATATGTGGGGTATATTCTCCTTGGTGTATATACAGATATATGTGGGGTAGATTCTTCTCGGTGTATATACAGATGTATGTGAGGTAGATTCTTCTCGGTGTATATACAGATATATGTGAGGTAGATTCTCCTTAGTATATATACAGATATATATGTGGGGTAGATTCTCCTTGGTGTATATACAGATATATGTGGGGTAGATTCTTCTCGGTGTATATACAGATGTACGGGAGGTAGATTCTCCTCAGTGTATATACAGATATGTGTGGGGTAGATTCTCCTCAGTGTATATATAGATATATGTGGGGTAGATTCTCCTCGGTGTATATATAGATATATGTGGGGTAGATTCTCCTCGGTGTATATATAGATATATGTGGGGTAGATTCTCCCCGGTGTATATACAGATATATGTGAGGTAGATTCTCCTTGGTGTATACACAGATATATGTGAGGTAGATTCTTCTCGGTGTATATACACAGATATATGTGAGGTAGATTCTCCTTGGTATATATACAGATATATATGTGGGGTATATTCTCCTTGGTGTATATACAGATATATGTGGGGTAGATTCTTCTCGGTGTATATACAGATGTATGTGAGGTAGATTCTTCTCGGTGTATATACAGATATTTGTGGGGTAGATTCTCCTCAGTGTATATATAGATATATGTGGGGTAGATTCTCCTCGGTGTATATATAGATATATGTGGGGTAGATTCTCCCTGGTGTATATACAGATATATGTGAGGTAGATTCTCCTTGGTGTATATACAGATATATGTGAGGTAGATTCTTCTCGGTGTATATACAGATATATGTGAGGTAGATTCTCCTCGGTGTATATACAGATATATGTGAGGTAGATTCTTCTCGGTGTATATACAGATATATGTGAGGTAGATTCTTCTCGGTGTATATACAGATATATGTGAGGTAGATTCTCCTCGGTGTATATACAGATATATGTGAGGTAGATTCTTCTCGGTGTATATACAGATATATATGTGGGGTAGATTCTCCTTGGTGTATATACAGATATATGTGGGGTAGATTCTTCTCGGTGTATATACAGATGTACGGGAGGTAGATTCTCCTCAGTGTATATACAGATATGTGTGGGGTAGATTCTCCTCAGTGTATATATAGATATATGTGGGGTAGATTCTCCTCGGTGTATATATAGATATATGTGGGGTAGATTCTCCCCGGTGTATATACAGATATATGTGGGGTAGATTCTTCTCGGTGTATATACAGATGTACGGGAGGTAGATTCTCCTCAGTGTATATACAGATATGTGTGGGGTAGATTCTCCTCAGTGTATATATAGATATATGTGGGGTAGATTCTCCTCGGTGTATATACAGATGTATGTGAGGTAGATTCTTCTCGGTGTATATACAGATATATGTGAGGTAGATTCTCCTTAGTATATATACAGATATATATGTGGGGTAGATTCTCCTTGGTGTATATACAGATATATGTGGGGTAGATTCTTCTCGGTGTATATACAGATGTACGGGAGGTAGATTCTCCTCAGTGTATATACAGATATATGTGAGCTAGATTCCCCTCGGTGTATATACAGATATATGTGAGGCAGATTCTCCTCAGTGTATATACAGATATGTGTGGGGTAGATTCTCCTCAGTGTATATATAGATATATGTGGGGTAGATTCTCCTTGGTATATATACAGATATATATGTGGGGTATATTCTCCTTGGTGTATATACAGATATATGTGGGGTAGATTCTTCTCGGTGTATATACAGATGTATGTGAGGTAGATTCTTCTCGGTGTATATACAGATATTTGTGGGGTAGATTGTCCTCAGTGTATATATAGATATATGTGGGGTAGATTCTCCTCGGTGTATATATAGATATATGTGGGGTAGATTCTCCCCGGTGTATATACAGATATATGTGAGGTAGATTCTCCTTGGTGTATATACAGATATATGTGAGGTAGATTCTTCTCGGTGTATATACAGATATATGTGGGGTAGATTCTTCTCGGTGTATATACAGATATATGTGAGGTAGATTCTCCTCGGTGTATATACAGATATATGTGAGGTAGATTCTTCTCGGTGTATATACAGATATATGTGAGGTAGATTCTTCTCGGTGTATATACAGATATATGTGAGGTAGATTCTCCTCGGTGTATATACAGATATATGTGAGGTAGATTCTCCTCGGTGTATATACAGATATATATGTGGGGTAGATTCTCCTTGGTGTATATACAGATATATGTGGGGTAGATTCTTCTCGGTGTATATACAGATGTACGGGAGGTAGATTCTCCTCAGTGTATATACAGATATGTGTGGGGTAGATTCTCCTCAGTGTATATATAGATATATGTGGGGTAGATTCTCCCCGGTGTATATACAGATATATGTGAGGTAGATTCTCCTTGGTGTATATACAGATATATGTGGGGTAGATTCTTCTCGGTGTATATACAGATGTACGGGAGGTAGATTCTCCTCGGTGTATATATAGATATATGTGGGGTAGATTCTCCCCGGTGTATATACAGATGTACGGGAGGTAGATTCTCCTCAGTGTATATACAGATATGTGTGGGGTAGATTCTCCTCGGTGTATATACAGATATATGTGAGGTAGATTCTCCTTGGTGTATATACAGATATATGTGAGGTAGATTCTCCTTGGTGTATATACAGATATATGTGAGGTAGATTCTCCTCGGTGTATATACAGATATATGTGAGGTAGATTCTCCTTGGTGTATATATACAGATATATGTGAGGTAGATTCTTCTCGGTGTATATACAGATATTTGTGGGGTAGATTCTCCTCAGTGTATATATAGATATATGTGGGGTAGATTCTCCTCGGTGTATATATAGATATATGTGGGGTAGATTCTCCCCGGTGTATATACAGATATATGTGAGGTAGATTCTCCTTGGTGTATATACAGATATATGTGAGGTAGATTCTTCTCGGTGTATATACAGATATATGTGGGGTAGATTCTTCTCGGTGTATATACAGATATATGTGAGGTAGATTCTCCTCGGTGTATACACAGATATATGTGGGGTAGATTCTTCTCGGTGTATATACAGATATATGTGAGGTAGATTCTCCCCGGTGTATATACAGATATATGTGGGGTAGATTCTTCTCGGTGTATATACAGATATATGTGAGGTAGATTCTCCCCGGTGTATATACAGATATATGTGAGGTAGATTCTCCCCGGTGTATATACAGATGTACGGGAGGTAGATTCTGCTCGGTGTATATACAGATATATGTGAGGTAGATTCTTCTCGGTGTATATACAGATATATGTGAGGTAGATTCTTCTCGGTGTATATACAGATATATGTGAGGTAGATTCTCCTCGGTGTATATACAGATATATGTGAGGTAGATTCTCCTCGGTGTATATACAGATATATATGTGGGGTAGATTCTCCTTGGTGTATATACAGATATATGTGGGGTAGATTCTTCTCGGTGTATATACAGATATGTGTGGGGTAGATTCTCCTCAGTGTATATATAGATATATGTGGGGTAGATTCTCCTCGGTGTATATATAGATATATGTGGGGTAGATTCTCCCCGGTGTATATACAGATGTACGGGAGGTAGATTCTCCTCAGTGTATATACAGATATGTGTGGGGTAGATTCTCCTCGGTGTATATACAGATATATGTGAGGTAGATTCTCCTTGGTGTATATACAGATATATGTGAGGTAGATTCTCCTCGGTGTATATACAGATATATGTGAGGTAGATTCTCCTTGGTGTATATACAGATATATGTGGGGTAGATTCTCCTCGGTGTATATACAGATATATGTGAGGTAGATTCTCCTCGGTGTATATACAGATATATGTGGGGTAGATTCTCCTCGGTGTATATACAGATATATGTGGGGTAGATTCTTCTCGGTGTATATACAGATATATGGGAGGTAGATTCTCCTTGGTGTATATACAGATATATGGGAGGTAGATTCTCCTTGGTGTATATACAGATATATGTGAGGTAGATTCTCCTCGGTGTATATACAGATATATGTGAGGTAGATTCTCCTTGGTGTATATACAGATATATGTGGGGTAGATTCTCCTCGGTGTATATACAGATATATGTGAGGTAGATTCTCCTCGGTGTATATACAGATATATGTGGGGTAGATTCTTCTCGGTGTATATACAGATGTACGGGAGGTAGATTCTCCTCGGTGTATATACAGATATATGTGGGGTAGATTCTTCTCGGTGTATATACAGATATATGTGAGCTAGATTCCCCTCGGTGTATATACAGATATATGTGAGCTAGATTCCCCTCGGTGTACGCACAAATACATGTGAGGTAGCAGACAGCCTGGAGCTGTCATGAGGGACCGAGATATGGGTCCCCCGGTCCAATGGATAACGACGTTTGCAAAGTAAAAAAACAAATTAAAGTTTCATCTCCCCTCATGGATCGGATTCATGAGGGGAGATAAAGCTGCTCCCCTGACCGATGCAATCATTATCAAATGGTACAAAAAGATAGCGATCTACCAGTTAGGCCGGTCTCATACGGCCGGATAGGAATTGCGGATTCCGCATGCATTTGATCCGCTGTAATACGTGGATCAATTAAATGCATTGGTTACATGATGGCGGCATGCGTTTGATCCATGGTAATCAAATACATTCGATTATACAATTACGCTCACATTAGCGGGTCGGAATTACGTAATCCATTCGCAGAAAACAGAACGCAACATGTTCTATTTTACCGCAGATATCTGCAACATAGAGCCCATTGTGCTCCATGGTCGTGTATATATTCGCAGCCCATACGTAACTACATTGTGTACGGGCTGCGTGTACCCACGTCATCGCTAAGCGACGGCACTGAAAATCTAAACAAAGGTGTACTGCGCATGACCGCCTGAGTGGGTGCGCAGTAAATATGCGGCCGTACGTAGGGCCACGGCTGGGCTCACAGCTGGGATCCGCTGCCGGCCTCCGCAAGCTGATTTCACATACGGCCGTGTGAGCTCGGCATTATTCAGAGCGCTACTTGTAATACGTAATTTACAAGAAGCCCCGAGAACGCTCGCCTTCCTGCAGATCCAGGAGCAGCTTGTTGAGCGTCTTCTGTTTGAGACCGCCGCACCTCAGCGAACTTACGAAGCCTCACAGAGCGCCACTTTCTACACCCCGTCTCTGCCGCTGAGGTCAAGAAATACCCCAAAAAACATGCCACTGAGGAGGAGGAGGGATACCTGGTTTTATTGTCCCATGTGCCCATCCCAACCAGCCTCCCAAATTTCCCCGGTTTCACACCTCGTTATTAAGGTGCGAACAGGCTCGGTCACTTGGTTAAACCCCATTTGTCCTAGAAAATAAAAAATTTAAAAATTAATGTAATGACTCCACAGAAAAAAAAGTTACCAACAGTACATTCCAAAAACAAAAGCTGGAAAGTTGTTCTGGTTAAGGCCTAAATAGTGGGGGTATACAGTGGATAATAAGGCAGGAATATCCCCGGGGAGGAGTTACGTTTTAAAAAAAAATGATGTCAGTTATCATCATTGATAAAAATTCATTATATAGAACACTTGTTCCGGTGGGGAAAGTCTTTACGGTCGGCTTTAGTGTCCTCGTTTCCTTATTTCCTTTCTCATTTATTTAGGATTATGGACCCGTGAAGACATCCGTCCGATATGCAGGACTGAGAAAGACGCAGAGCCCCACAGCTGCGCTTCCAGCTCACTCAGAGAAACCCCATAAGAAGAAGATCGTAGACCTCGCCAACACGATAATCGAGCTGCTGACAGGAGAGGTGAGGAGAGGGAGTCTCATAATGTTTCTTTACACAGCACTGGTCATAGGAGGGATATGCTGGAGCAAAGAATCAGCCTTGGTTTCAGTAGGACCTCCGTGATGAGGCCCTGTATTATACTCCAGAGCTGCACTCACTATTCTGTTGGTGAAGTCACTGTGTAAATACATTACTTATCCTGTACTGATCCTGAGTTACATCCTGTATTATACTCCAGAGCTGCACTCACTATCCCGTTGGTGGAGTCACTGTGTACATACATTACTTATCCTGTACTGATCCTGAGTTACATCCTGTATTATACCCCAGAGCTGTACTCACTATTCTGCTGGTGGAGTCACTGTACATACATTACTTATCTTGTACTGAACCTGAGTTACATCCTGTATTATACTCCAGAGCTGCACTCATTATTCTGCTGGTGGAGTCACTGTGTACATACATTACTTATCCTGTACTGATCCTGAGTTCCATCCTGTATTATACTCCAGAGCTGCACTCACTATTCTGCTGGTGGAGTCACTGTGTACATACATTACTTATCCTGTACTGCCCCTGAGTTAGATCCTGTATTATACTCCAGAGCTGCACTCACTATTCTGCTGGTGGAGTCACTGTGTACATACATTACTTATCCTGTACTGATCCTGAGTTACATCCTGTATTATACCCCAGAGCTGCACTCACTATTCTGCTGGTGGAGTCACTGTGTACATACATTACTTATCCTGTACTGCTCCTGAGTTACATCCTGTATTATACTCCAGAGCTGCACTCACTATTCTGCTGGTGGAGTCACTGTGTACATACATTGCTCATTTCCCCCTATGTCAGGTTGCTGTACGGTGTCAGGACGTCGCTGTATATCTCTCGGTGGAGGAGTGGGAGTATTTAGAAGGACACAAGGATCTGTACAATGAAGTCACGATTGAGACTCAGCAGCGCCTCCCATCACCAGGTAAGAGATATGACTATATACACCTGTCCTGTGAGGAATCCTGTATATACAGTCAGTCAATATGTGTCCTCTATAGATAAATCCAGTAAGAGAAACACATCCGAGAGACGTCCCAGGTCGGAGAGTCCGCAGGAGACTACAGAGGAAGGTGACAGCATCTTGCAGGATGATCAGGTAGGTGGCAGTGAGATGGGTGGATGCTTTAACCCCCCCATCACACACTGCACTCTACAGCCTCATGTCCACGGGCGTAATTGAACCCGCGCGGATGATCCGCAGTTAAATATGCCCATAGACTATCATTGGGCATCCGTAGGTATTCAAATACCTGCGGATGTCCTTTCTTTTCCCGGCGTGCTGATCGCAAACGTGGGGAAAAACGCAGCATGCTCCATTTTCTGCGGTTTTCCTGCGAGGACGGCTTTTATTGAAGTCAGTGGAAGCCGTCCAGATCTGTGGCACGTCCACAGCTGACACGGTGTCCGTGCTGTGGACCACGGGAAAGCAGGAGTTTAAAAAAAATAAAAGAAGGCACGCCGCCGGCGTCTCGAGTGCAACCGCCGTGCGGAAGAAAGAAGATTTATCCGCGACGAACGAGAGCCCTGCAGCGTCCGGACAGGTGAGTATAATGTATTTTTTGGCTTTGCGTCTGTGAGCCGGGTGGAATCCGCTGCAGGAATCTGCATGGGAAACCATGCAGGCCCGTGGACATGAGACCTACATGTTCGGTGCTGGAGGGTGGTACTTAACCCGCTAGTGACAATCCGTACACTGCAGTCACTAAGAGTCCTTGGGCTAGGTCGCCGTACAAACGCAGCAGCCTAATCCAAAGCCGGCACCGGAGTCCCGAGTCTGTAAGAGCCGGGGCTCTGCTGTCTACTGACAGCTGGGCTCCTGCTGTAATGGCTGGCAGTAGAGAGACCTCCGATCCCAACCGTTTAACTTACATGCTGCAATCATTAGCATATTATGTCCGTTATCCCACATGCTGACCGGAGTGAAAATATTTTTTTTAAAGAATGCCACAAATTACAATTTTTTATTCATCCACTTCCCTCCAAAAAAACGCAATAAAAAGTCACTGATACCCAAAAATGGTGCGAATCGAAACGACAGCCCATCACACGATAAACAAGGCCTCCCACAGCTCATTTAGTGAGACGTTACAAGTGTTCTGGGTCGTGGAAAGCAGCCACACAAATATATGTATATGTGTGTGTGTAAAATAAATATATATATACACACACATATGTGGTATGGCCGTAACCATAGTGACCCGGAGAATGAAGTTAGCAGATTATTTATACCACCAGTTTTTCTTTCATCCGTCTCACAGAAGATGCAATAAATGATGAGAAGTTCCCATTACTCCACACTGGCATCAGTGGAAACTACAACTCTTCCTGAAAATATAGAAACCTCACATAATTGTGTTGGCATTAAAATATTAGGAGTTTTGGAATTCAGCAGTACAAATATTTACTTTTTAAATGTTTTTATTGTGGAAAAGAAGCAAAACTATCTAAGTTTAGTATTGCCATAACCGTATTGACCCTCGGAATGAAGATAACGTGTCATTGATAACATATGGTGAACCCCATCAAAGAAAAACTTTGTTGGAATTTCCTTTTTGCAGAGGGAGCGGCCCCCACTGGAGGCTCATTGGTGGCCCCCCCCATGATGTGATCGCAGGGTTGGAATGGATATGAATGGGGGTAGAGGACGTAAAAATGGCCCTTGAGTGTAACATGGAACTTATGCCATTAGGCTGCCAGTATATAAGATTGACAGGCATAATGTAACAGAGGTGTACTTATGTATGTGATGACGGGATCTATAGTCTGAATATCTGCGCTCTGTTTAGGATGGAAGCTTAAAAGTTATCAAAGTAGAAGTTGAAGAAACGGAAATGTGGGGGGACGAGCCGTACGAGGAAGAGGAGGAGGAGGAGACCAACACATGTATCTATACAGGTGAGCGATGACCTCCAAATACACACAAGTAACCATTGAGGACAGGATCTGGTGGGAAATCAGTGATAGGTCTGCCTCCTCTATGCACTGAAGATCCCCTTTATTAGACCCCTGGCCTTCTCATGATTGGCGCTTTCCTGTATGGTAATTTCCCCCGGAGCATAAAATCACGTGACAAGTTTTCCGTGGATCAGTTTCAGTGTGAATCCACATTAGATGGGAAAATCCAGCGAACTGAGCGACTTCCAACGAGACTCAGTCATCAGTGCTGGACTAACCGGGGTCTCACTGCCAACCATTTGGGGTTATCTCATGAGTGCGAAGAGTATATAGAGAATGGCTCGATCGAGGAAAGCAGCAAGTGAAAGAGGATCCTGTAGACAGAAAGAACTCATCATCAAAAGGGGTCAGAGGAGGATGTCGGAAATCGTTCTGACCAACAGGCATTGCAGAGTCGAGTCAGATGGGATATAACAGCAGTCGACCAGTTCCAGCACCATTGTGTGTAAGAGAAGCAGAAAGACGAGACTCCAGCGGGAAAAGAGCGCAAAACTTGTATCACTGAGCAGCAGAAAAACATCTCCTGTTCGGATGGATCCAGATTTCTGTTGCACCGAGGGAAAGACAAGATTTTGATTTAAGTGGCATGAATCGCTGACCCCTTCACTTCAGAACATGTCAGCACCTCCATCTAATGTGCGGGAAGTACAAGAAGCTTCCTGTCCGCAGGGGCCGATATTCCTGCAGAACCATTTCATCTAGTGGAATCTATGCCACGATGAATTTCTGCAGTTCGGAAGGCCACTTCTAGATGGGGGACTAATAAAGTGGGCGGTCAGTGTATACAATGTTTTCAAAATAAAAGTATCCAATTCTGTGTGGTTTATTTATAGTCATTGATACATAATGACACTAAACCCCAGCTAGATACAGTGTATGAAATAATATTCAGCCTATCAAACTGCTAACGACCACTTGTCACATGCTCCGCCCCTGATCACATGATGGTGACGGCATCACAGGTCCTTCAGGCCACATGTAGCCCCCTGGGGTGCAGAGTGTGCGCTGCTGGTCTATACAATGTGTTCATCACTGTCTGTGTCCTCTGCAGGTAAGTCCAGTAAGAAGAACACATCTGAGAGACATCCCAGACCGGAGAGCCCGCAGGAGACCACAGAGGAAGACTGCAGCGTCCCGCAGGATGATCAGGTAGATGGGAATGACTTCACCTAATTAAAGGGGTTTTTTAGGCATTTACTATTGCGGACTAAGGCTGCCTATCCACCGGCGTTTTTGCATTGCATTCCCCGTGGTGATAATCCGGCCGCTGGGAACGCAGTGCATGCCTTCCATAGCGTTGCTATGGAAAGCGCAGTCCCCCCTGTCCACGAGTGGAGAATCATAGTGATTGTCCCCTCACGTCCGGAAAATCGCAGCATGCTGTGAATTGCTGCGATTCTCCGCGGTGAGCTTATCTGTCAGGTAGGCTCACCACGGAGATCCGTCAGCTGGCGGTGGCTCCCGCGGCGGATCTCCGCCGCGGGATACTGCATCCCCTGTGGACAGGCAGCCTTATCCTCAGAATAGTAGTTGATTGATGGGGGTACGCTGCAGTCATCTGATCTCAGCTCCTGCACTCATTATCTACTGCTATGGTGATTTTAGCATTATGGAGGGTAGAAAACTTCAGATGGAAGCGTGGGAACTTGGAGCCCTTTTACATCTACAGTTATGATAGGAGGGGTACATGACGCTTGTATGTGATGATGTGACTTATAGTCTGATTACCTGCACTATGTCTAGGATGAAACATTAACGGTTATCAAAGTAGAAGTTGAGGAGACGGAAATGTGGGGGGACGAGCCGTACGAGGAGGAGGAAGAGACCACCACATATATAGGTGAGTGATGACCACCAAATACACACAAGTAACCATGGAGGATGGGACCTGGTGGGGCTCAGATCTATAGACCTGTGTGAAGAATCTCCACTTTCTCGTCATGTTCATTGGGGGGGTCACAGCTTTGACCTTGGGTATATAGCACCTGCTGACTGGAGGCGGACACTAAGCAGTTAAACGAGTTGGCCTATATACCCTCTGCAGGTACTCAGCTAATCGGTTTTAGCTTAGTGTCTGTAGGAGGGATGTCTGGGCTGCTGCCGTTAGGAGTACTCTGTAGTCAGTACTCTGTACGACTTTCTCCTCGTAGCCTTCCTACGTAGGTAAGAGTGCGATCCGTGAAACAAAGCATTTAATCAGACAGAGTTAGTAGCGATCCTCCAGCGCTATTTCCTCCTGCAGGTATACTCTAATACCGATTTAAATTCTTTGCACTCGCCCTCCCGACTCCGGAGGGCTCCACAAAGGGACCAGTGAGACTCACGTCGGGGGGGGTAATTTGGCAGGTATGCTATGTTTTAGAGTACCAGGTTGGAGTCATGGAGTGGCAGTGACATCCTGCTAGGGGCCACCCTAACTTGACAACTCAGACACCTTTTTTTCCTAGGCCTAGACTTCTTCTGGGTCCGTGGGCTTCATGATGAAGGTGGAGGCTGTGGCCATTGTCACAGTCTCAGAAGGCTGATACTAATGGTGTTTTTGAGCCGAGTGTCTCCATCTGCCATTCCCTCTGGTAGCGGTAGCTCCCATGCATTCCCTGGGATGCTTCCTACTGACCCTTCCAACAGCGGTGCAGTCAAAAAAACTGCCTACACAGCCGGGTGTTTACTGTCTGGACTCCAGCCGACCCTGACGTTCAACTAGGTCGCCTGCTAGAGGGCTCTCAGCTCTTTTAAGCTTCATCCCCCCTTTCTGATGGTGCTGATGTCATGGCCAGATCGCCCAGTCTACTCGTCTCTCTTCTAAGTGGGAGGCACTATCGGGCGGAAGTTCTTTGTCATCAAAAGAAGGTCGTTATCGTCCTGTTGCATGTTACCTCACTGCATGTGGCATCTTGGCCCCCGCGTTGATGAAGATTAGTCCCATGGGACGAGCCGGTCACAAGTTGGCTTGGTTGTACCTTTCTCTAGTGGCATTCTTCAGTCGCCCTGGACTCTGCTGGTGCTCCCTAAGACACTAGTGGATCCTTGGGTTCCTGAAGAGGGTTCCTTGCACTGTCGCTGCTTCGTGGCAGTGCAGGGTTACCGTGCCAGAGATATCATATGTTCAGACTGTGTTATGGCACATATTTCTCAGACAGCGGCTGCCTCATGGGAAGCTCCTCGGCTTCCTTTTTCTCGTTGGGTCCGTTTTCTCAGACCCCTTTATGCTCCGTCTCTGAGCATGCTGGATGCCTAGGCACCCATTAATGCTAGTCGCGGTAAAAGAGCTGATTACGATTCTTTACACATGTGGCTTCTTATATTTTCCCGCCCCCTTGGGTATTAATCTGGAACGTCCCAAGGTCAAATCTGTGTCCCCAATGATACAGACGAGATAACAGGATTTTGTAAGGAACTTACTGTAAAATGTCTTTCTTCTCCTGTTTGTCTATGGTCTCACTGCGCCCTCCTAAGTTATTTTAAGCACTACCATGTCGTAACCAGCCCCACTGGGGCGCTCCTACTGCTTGTGTACAAAACTGATTAGCTGAGTACCTGCAGAGGGTATATAGCAAGCGGCAGGGGCCGACTCGTTAGTCTGCTTAGTGTCCGCCTCCAGTCAGCAGGTGCTTTATACCCAAAGTCAAAGCTGTGGCCCCCAATGAACATGATGAGAAAGAGGTTTTACGGTAAGTTCCTTTTAAAATCTAGTTTTTTTTAATGCTTAGTACATGGAGACCAGGAGCGAGCATCAATAGGTCCTATACTCTGACCGCCCCTTTATGCTGCTTGCACCAAATGCTGCCCTCCCAAGAGCACGGGGCAACAGAAATCTGGATCCACCTGATTAGGTGATTTTTTTATTCCCCCCCCCCCCCCCCCCCTGCTGCTAGGGAATACAAGTTTTGCGCATTTTTGCCCGATGGAGTCTTGCCTTTCTGTTCTTACGCACAATGGCGCTGGAACTGGTCGTCTGCTGTCATAGTCCATCGGTGCTAATGAACGGCAAGTTGTGTGCTCGCACTCGTTAGTTGGAGCTCCAGCGTTGTATTCGGCTGACTGTGCAGCCTGTTGGTCAGAACGATTCCTGACATCCTCCTCCGACCCCTTTCAGTGATGAGTTGTTTCCGTCCGCAGGATCCCCTTTTGCTGGATGTTTTCCTCGATCACACCATTTTTGGTATACTCTCCACACCGTTACACGAGAAAACCCCACCTTCCTGCGGTTGGCAGTGAGGCCCCCGGCTAGTCTAGCACTGATGACCGAGTCTCGTTGGAAGTCGATCCGATCGCTGGATTTCCCCATCTAATGGGGATTCACACTGAAACTGATCCACGGAAAACTTGTCACGTGATTTTATGCTCCGCGGTCACGGGGAGAATTACCGTACAGGAAAGCGCCAATTGTGAGAGGACCAGGGGTCTAATAAAGGGGTCAGTCAGTGTATATATACTAAGCAGACCTATTAAAGGGGTTTTATCATCAAACACATCTATCCCCTTTCATTGAATAGGGAGTAAATATCTAATCACTCGGTCCGACCGCTATTCAGAGGGGGGAGTCAAAAACCAGGAGACTCTTGGGAGACCCTTGACAGGTCTGACTTGTATATACGGTGTATTCAGTCACTGTCTGTGTCCTTTACAGAGAAGCCCATTAAAAGAAGCAGAGCGGGGAGACGTCCAAGATCAGACAGTCCGGAGGAGACTACAGAGGAAGGTTACAGCGTGCCGCAGGAATATCAGGTAGATAGAAACAAGGATTATTAACCCCTTCACGCTCTATGGCGTGCATTTACGTGCTGGGTGTGCGGGACCTGTATGGAGCGGGATTGGGAGACCGCTCCATGTGTAGCGGATGTAAGCTATCTATGACAGCTAACGTCTGCAGCATACGTGATTAGCGCTCACGCTGATCGCAGCTTTTAACCCTTTAAATGCTGATGTCAAACCTGACAGTGGCATTTAAATTCCCCAATCGGTGTTCGGGGCTCCCGAAGAAGCCCTCAGACGGTTACAACCCCACTGACCAGATTCTAGGTCTTCTAGAACCCTTCACTGGGCCCAATGTTTCTGCTGATCAGAAGGTGCCAATTTGTGTTGCATTTCTCTCTATTCAGGACGGAAGCTTAAGAATCATCAAAGTAGAAGCTGAAGATGTGGACAGGTGGGAGGCCGAGCAGCGGAAGAGGAAGAAAAGTAGCAGCCCAGGTGAGTGAAGACCTCTATGTACACACATTTCAGTTGCGGGAAGGAGAGCTTGTTTAACCCCTTCAAACTGGCTGACAGGAAATCTGTGAGCCAGTTTGAGCCCTATAAACTAAGCTCATGGACTCAAAGTAGCCGACCCTCTGAGTCCGAGGTGGGAAGTTGTATACTTACCTTCCTGGTCTTTCACCCGTGGTCGGTGCCTAAACCCACCACTGCAGTCCAATGAGGCATGCACCAAGTATTCCTACCATTCTACGTGTAGACGGAGCTCTGTGAGGGCTTGTCTTTTGCGTGACGAGCTGTAATTTTTATTGGTACCATTTTGGAGTATTTAAGAATTTTAAATACATTTATTGCGTTTTTGAGAGACAAAATAAGCAAAAGAATCAGGTGTTTTCAATTTATACAATTTTTTTTATATTAAAAGGGAAAAGTGCACAAAAGTTTTTTTTTTAAACTTTTTATATATTTTTTTTTACATGCAATTTTTTTGCTTTTTTTTCCCTCTTTATGTCCCTTTAAGGGACTTTAACCTGCAATTAGAAGATCCGGAGGCCACTATTATACCTCTGGTTGCCATGACAACTCATCGGGCCTTTGCAATTTCTTGGCGTAGGGACGATGACATCACAGAGGGTGCTCCCTTCCTTTGTGAAGTCTGTAGATGCCTTGATCAACACTGATGACGGCATGTAAGGGTTTAATGGAGGGATCTGTGTTCTCTTTGATGCATACTATTGCAGCAGGTCTCCAGCTGTCAGTCATAATCCCCCCCCCCCCCCCCCCCCCCGATGCAGATGGCACAGGCTCCACTCCTGAGCTCGCCACAGTCATATGCCATAAACGTATGGCATTCCACAAGATTCTCTTCCACCCATGACATACGTATAGGGCGCGCATGCGCAGTACAGAACAGATAAAGGTAATACGCAGATCCTGTGACCCTTCTGCAGTGCTCGCTGCAGAATGGTTGCAGGAAAACCGCACAGAATGGAGTATGCTGCGATTTTTCTGCCTCAAGCAAAAAATTCCGCTTGTTTGCAGGAAGCAGCGGATCTCCATAGGGAGCTATGGGCGGTATTTGCTGCGGGATCCGGGGCAGCTGCCGGCCCCAGATTGTGCAAATCAAATCCACCCGTGTGCCAGAGCCCTCAGGCTGCAGCTTCTGCCATATTGCTAAGAGTGCGTTGAGGAGGTGTCTCTTGGGACATAACTATTCAGCCCAGGCATTATTTCCAGAGCGGTCCAATATAATCTGTTGCAATGCCTGAGGCCGCACTACTGGGGGATTCTGATAACAACGGGTCCTCGGCGGATTCCATTAAAGGGGTTGTACTAGAATCACAACTATTCCCTATCCACCAGGGGTAATTGGCTGATCATGCAGGTCTCACCTTTGAGACCCCCACTGATCCTGAGAACAGGTGTCTTGTGTCCCCCTTCCCTCCTCACGGCCCCCCCCCCCCCCCCCCACAGTGAGGCAGAGGATGATTGAAGCGCTAGTCGCACAAGCTGGCTGTCACTCCATTCACTTTCAGTAGGATTGCAGAGGGAGACAAGCAGCGGGCACTCGAGTATTTCTGACAGACCTATTGAAATGAATGAAGCCCCGCCGACCGCATATGCTCAGCCAGCGCGCCATTCTTTATGATGTCACTGTGGGGGAATGAAGCGACCTTGCAGCGACAAGAGCATGGTCACACGGGATCAGCAAGTTATTCCCTATCCTGTGGATGGGGGATAACTTGTGGTTCTGCCATGACCCCTTTAAGGTGCACGTCATCATGGAGACCTGGTGCGCACACAAATTATGGACTACATCAGCGCTTTCAAGCTCAGTAGGATGTAGATGGTGATTAGAATGCAAAGAAGATCTGCAGCTTCTGCAGTCAGAAGAGGACATGTTATCAGAAAGTCTCAGTAGTGCAGCCTCCGGCGTTGGGCCTGTAACAAACAATCCCAGATCCATATTTCTAATGTGCACAAAGCCGTCTCTGTGTTTCTCTTATAACTGTTAGCGGTACTAGAAGGTGAAAACCTAAAGGCTGCAATGCCTTCGTCCCCATGACAACACTTACTGTTCTGAGCCCTGGCTTTCTTCGGGCTTGACGTTGGACATTGCTTGGATTCACGTCACTCCAAATATAAACATCTTGATAGTCTTAACCCTTTCCTGCTGCGGCCCTTTTTATTTTTTTGGGCATTTTTATCTTTTCCTCTCCACTTTCGAATAACCCCACCTTTTTCATGTTAGCGGTGACGTGGCCACACGAGGCTTGGTTATTGCAGAACAGGTTGTATTTCCAAAAATACCATATCGACCCCAGTAGTAAAAGTGAACCTCTCATTAGCCCCAGTAGTACGGTAGTAGAGCCCCATGAAATCAATATACTTACCTTCTCCTCCTGGTCTTCTGAGCTCTGCTGCTCCTTCCCTTCTTGGCATTGCTGTGGGAGGAAGTGTGTGCACCTACAGCAGCGTCTCCTCCCTTCTTCTCTCCAATTGTGGAACCCAAGATGAGAGGTCAGGAAAGGAGGGGAGGAAGATCCCGGATGCACACACTGCTGAAAGTGCGTGCATCCACCGAGGCGCCGTACGCAGAGTGATTACCAGTCAGGACTGTCCCGCCTAAATCGGGGCGTCTGGTCACCTTAGTGTAAGTGGTACCACAGCCAGAGTACATTACCAATGGCTGTATATCCATAACAATAAAAACCAGCAAGCACACACTAAGGACCGATACAATAAATTTTCACTTTTTTGCATCATATCTCCAGATGAGGACATAGATGGCAGCGCAACGTTTCAGTCAAGACCCTTTATTAAGCTAATGAAGCTTGGGACATTTGGTCCATATTGCATAATACATGAACGATGTACATCAGAGGGGTTTAACTCTTTGCAATCCAATTTTGGATTCAGGGTTTCCTAGGGGTTTTTCTCTTTCTATCATTATACAATGGCGCCATCTGCTGGCTAGTATGGGACATGCTGGAGAGGCCCCTGGCAACAGAGCGGCCACTAATATACAGTAAGAATACCCTGCTGAACGTCTTCCGACATCGGAGCAGTACAGCCTTCAATCAGAATGTCTGAAGATGTCAGACAGTGAATTGGAAAGGGCTAAAGGGTTTTCACCTCCGGGGATATTCGTCCCTTACCCATATGATAAGTAAGTGTCTCATCTGGAACCCCCAGCGATAATAAAGAACAGAGCCCCCAAATACCCCATGTAAATGCACACATGTGACTGTCACCCCATTCACTTCTATGGGACAGAGAGCGATTGCTGAGCGCCTAAGACTTCGCCTGTCCCATAGAAGTGAATAGAGTTGCGGTTACATGTGTGCATTCACATGGGGCATTTGGGGGCTCTGGTCTCGGGATTGCTGGGGGGTCCCAGCTATCTGGACCCCCAGAGAGCAGATATTTATTAATGTCTTCAGAGGGAAAACCACTGTGATAAGGTAATGGCCGATATATGGAAACAGATCAAGAACCGGCTGATCCTTGCAGGGAAACAAACTAGACAGAAAACGAGGACTCAAAAACCTTTAAAGGGGTTTTAGGTAGAAATACTATAAATGTCTGTCCGGGCTCGGCTTCCTGCAGTAAAATCAGTTATTTACCGAGGAGACGGCCTCCCACCACCCCCGGACAACACCCAAAGTGCATACAGAGTGACCTGCCTTTCTCTCTTCTCTCTCTTACAGGTACAGCGACGACCACTTATAGTAATATATTTACATGTAGTGATTGTGGGAAAGGCTTCCCCTTTAAATCCAAGCTTATTCGCCACAGAAGGACTCACACGGGAGAAGCGCCGTATTCATGTACCGACTGCGGAAAACACTTTAAGCATAAGACTTCGCTGATCGACCACCAGAGAATCCACACGGGGGAGAAGCCGTTCGCCTGCTCCTATTGCGGACAGCGATTTGCACATAGATCCACCGTTCTAGACCACGAGAGGACTCACACGGGCAGTAAGCCCTTCTCCTGCTCCGAGTGTGGCCAGAGCTTCACAATGAGATCCACTTACGTCAATCACATGAGACTTCACACCGGCGAGAAGCCGTTTTCTTGCTCCGATTGCGGTAAATGCTTCGCACAAAAGTCTGCCCACGACAAGCACCGCTACCTGCACACGGGAGAGAAGCCTTTCCCTTGTGCCGAATGCGGGAAGAGTTTTTCGGGGAGGTCGCTTCTTGCAGAGCATGAGAGGACTCACACCGGGGAACGGCCATTTTCATGTTCTGAATGCGGCAAATCGTTTTCCCACAGGTCTACCCTCACCACACATAAGCTGACGCACACGGGGCTGAAGATGTTCTCCTGCTCTCGGTGCGACAAGTCCTTCACCACCAAAAAAGCTCTTGCAAGACATTGGCCAACCCATGGGGCAGACAAGTGATTTCCATCTTACGAGTACGGTAAAAACTGGAATCGGTGGGGTGAGGGGTGGAGTCTGCTGCAACCCGAAATGTCGCATCCAAGATGGAGTCTACAACAGTTCTGAACGTGTTCAAGATCCATGGAAAGTTCGATGAAGATCACTGCCACATGGCCAATACTCTTATTTACAGGAGAGAGGGCTATGAAAAACTTGGTAGGTGCAGACTAAAGCCAAAATAGAGGCAGTGACCCGTTACGGAAATGAGGACCACGGTCACTTTGCTGCCAGTTCCCGCAATTAGCTCCTTTAGAAATGTTTGCATAAGTTTTAGTTCTCACAGCGGCTCGTATCGGTTTCATCCAACCAAAATCCTTGTACCGTAAGTGTGTGCGGCCTCTAAGCTCAACTGTGTATAGTCCAGGCTTCTGCTCTCGGTATCTGGGACTGGAATGGTAGCCGCAGTATTGGCTCTCTTGGGTTTGTCATCTGGACTTTCAAAGAGCCTGCCCTCATTCCTCCTTTAGCTCTTCCCGGCTGTCATTCTCGATCAGAGTGATTCATTAACCCCTTAGTGACCATCTTCTGCGCACAATAGCTTTTTTATTTTTCCATCGACATAGTTGTGTGAGGACTCATTTTTTGCGGGACGTCCTGTAGTTTGCGTTGGTTCCATTTTGGAATACATATGGCTTTTTGATCGCTTTTTATTGCATTTTTTTCTTGGAGACATGGTAACCAAAAAAAGTGCATTTCTGGCATTCTTTAATTTTTTTTCTGATGACGTTCATCTTGCGGGGTAAATAATGCGTTACTTTTGATCGATCAGACTTTTACGGACGCAGCAATACGAAATATGTATTTTGGTTTTATTTAGGTTCTTTTATTATTAATGGCAAAAGACGTTTTCAAACGTTGTTTACTTTTTTAAATATAATTAGTAAAACTTTATTGATCTAATTTTTACTCTTCTTCTTTTTTCTTTTTAGTCCCCAGAGGGGACAATAACGTGCGATGCCATAGCATTACATCATACTGCGATTGGGCAGGCATTCTATCAAGCCACCCCCCACAGCTCTCTGAAATCTCATCGCAGGCGTAAAAGACCCCCGAACATCATTCGGGGAATTTAAATGCTGCTGTCAGAATTGACAGCAACATTTAAAGGGTTAACAGCTCCGATGAGCTGCACGGCTTATCAAAGCTGTTTCCGCCTGGTGCCGGCTGTAAGAAACGTCCGGCAGCCACAATGTATGGAGGGAGATCACCCCGCCATCTCCCTTCATAGATGTCCTGCAGCTGCAGGACATAAAAACACGATAGGCCGGTCACTAAGGGGTTAAAGGAGTGGTCACCTCTTAAAGATTTATGGTATATCCACAGGAAATGCAATAAATGTGCACCTATTGGACCCACACCTACCTGACCAGACCCCTGTCCACAGTATCCAAGATGTGTCTGAATGGAGAGGTGGCCGGGATGCAGTCAAGATTGTGCTGTTTCTGTAACGCCCATAGAAGTGAATACAAATAACGGAAACGGCATAGAACAGCGCCCCCTGCCATTTCCATAATTCCACAGTGGATACGAGGGAAAAAAAGCATGAGATGTTGGGCAGACCTGTTCGTCAGGCCAGTTGTATGGCCTATTAAAGGGCCACTCCAGCGAAGACACATTTTTCTATCCCTGCCCTCCCACCTGGTTGCCCGTCACACTCTGGACGTCTCCTATGTATATTGCAGCCACTTCCATGCAGTGCAGCCCCGTCTGATGCTTATTAGGCACCATCTTGATGCTGAGATTTCTCCCTGTTCACAATCCCATGATGCATCAGCACAGCATTATATGACCAGCTAGAGGTAGTACCACCTCTGCCTGCAAGGAGAACTCTGCCATTACCTTCTGTATTCTATATTCACCTAAATAGGCTGCAGACCTATAGGTATACAGTCAGGAGAATGAGCTATGATCTCCTCTATTACAACTCTGTGACAGTCTCTAATCATCAACGGTAACTGTGCTATAAGTTTGTGTGCCCCCTTCCCCCTATGAAAAGCTTGTGTCGCAATAGGGCCAACTTATATGAACTGGGTGGATAGCCAAATAATGAATGAGAAAAAATGTAATGGGAGTGGCCCCTTTAAAATTGTATTCTATCCTTGGCAATCGCTCTTCCATCTCAGCAGCGCCGCTTCATCTCCTGCCTTTTTCTTCCTATCCATTGTACTTTTGCAGAAGTCGCCTACCGATCCATGCTAGCATCGGCTACAGCTGTTCCAACACCCGTTCTAGAGTCGTGCCTACACTAGCACAACCCTGCCAGCAGAGGGTGTTGTTTGTTGTACATATTCTTCCACGTTCACCTTTGGCGGCATTATTTATTTATTTATTTCCTGGTGTTTCCGTAATCCCGTCCACGTCTCCACTCAGTCACAGCCGGGATGCAGCAGCCACCTCACTGGGCGGGATGGCACAGGGTACCCCATTCTGGAGACAAGTGTGGGAGCTATATCTGACATTTATGGCATCTTCTGTGAATACTTTATATGTGTCTCTGGTGGGAATACCCCTTTAAATACATACTGGTAAAGCGTAACCTAATGCCAGGGAGGAGCCAGAGTGCCCAGAAGCATCACCCTAGATTATAATTGTAAGGTAACAAGAAGGAAGTAGCTAGTATTAACCTGGCAGCTTAAGAAAGACAAGACATGGGGTTTTGTAATTTACAACTGAAGTGGTTTTATTGTTCTGTACTCTGATGGATTATTGTTCAACTTGCAGGAAATGCATAAAAGTTAAATCTATCATATGTATTAAATCCCTTTTAAGATATAATATATCTAAAAAACTGATGAACCAACGAACCTAAATTGTATGACTCTACATAAGTATGAACTATCAGGTACAAGTCAGCGGCCCATGACAAAAAAATATAATGTTTATATAATATACAAAGCTGACCCCAATTCATACCTACAAGCGGAGCTACCGCCCTGACAAGAGTGACCCCACTTCTCAGAGGCTATTTCTTATCTGTCCTCTCTCTATTGCACACTAGGCAAAATATCATACTTCAGTCACCATCTCACAAGAGAAACTTCCAGCGCATTTCTCCACTAAATCTATGGTTCATTCAGGGAAGATATTGGTCCTGAGTAATGACTGCAATCATATGCAACCCTAAAAACCCTCACAGTGGTTCAAACAACAGTTCCTCTTGGTGACTCCAGTTTGGCTTTCTGCCTAGGGTGCAACAGTTTAGAGGTGAGGCAAAGCCTCTAAGAAGTTGGGTCACCCTCGTCATGGCGGTAGCTCTGCTGGTAGGTATAGAAGAATAGGGACAAAACAATTGAGAGTATAATAAGGCATCTGACCTTGCTTTCTCTGGAGGATGTGGCTGCTCGCCTGAGACGTGTATCCTGGAGAGTCATTTAATCAAAATCCTGAGTGACCTAACCCTGGGGGTCACTTTGTCATTAGGGGGTACTAAGAGCAGAATGTTGGGGGAAAAAACTTTATTTTTTTTTCTTCCAATTTGCACCATAACATAAGATGTAATAAAGTGAAAAGTCTGAAAACTTTCCGAATGCGTGGTACCCTTAAAATTCAATGGGAAAGAAAGGGCTTTGCTAAAAAAAGAAGTTCAAACCCTGTTGAACTATTCCACCTGACAGAGAGAGCGCCACGCCTTGGAGAAATGCTCACAATCGGACGGAACTCGACGTACAGAGAATTAGGTTCTGAACATTCAATTTTAATGTCCAACAATTAAACATCTCTTGTGGCCCAAAGTAATGGGGCCACCATGTTGGACAATGCAGTCATTGGTGGGATGTGGTCTTGAGTGCTGCAAGATTGACCCAGGGTAGCGTTGACCATGTAGTATTGATCAGAGGCCATTAGAGCGATCACTTCCACATGGGGAAAGATTTGGGGATTGTGCTGGCCCTGGAATCGCCTGGAGACCTTGCAAAGCCGCCTGCTGATGGTCACTGTGTGGGACCGCATGTTATCCTGCTGGAAAATGGTTGGGTACACCCTGAAGATATGATAGCATGATGGGCTGCGGCATCTCATCAACATGACGGCGTGCCATCAATGTGCCCCTGATGAGTCCTAGAGGGGATTGGCTGTGATGCTGATGGCACCCAAACCGGTAACTCCCCATTGATGAGCGCTGTGGTACTCCAGAAGATCAGCCCGATTGCCACATCACCTCCAGCCCCTCACTCAGCAATCATCATTAAGACTTAATCTCCAGTCATTGCTGACCACCACACCGTGCCATTCGTCATGCCACATCGTTCTGGAGCGGCTACAGTGCACACGCTCAGTAGTGCCGTGTGAGGGGCAATCTTGACTGCAAACCTGCCTCAGCGGATCTGCGGTCGTTATTGATATTGGAGCATCCAGATCCGTCCGTACACTTCGCAAAATGCCGCCAACTCTGGAGGCGCTCCAGCATGACGCCGGATGCATCAGTCTGCGTTGTGACGTTCGTCTCTGTGCCAGTCTCGCTACAATGTTGCACATCTCGTTTTGCTGGCTACAAATTCGACCCTCTGTTGTCACATCCCATGGAGTTACAACACAAAGACCAGCCGGCTGTATGTAGCCCTACGATAAAACCTTCAGTATACGCATCCGTTTGATGAAATGACTCGCTGGCGTCTTCACTCCTTTGTCCAGACGCAAAGCAGTTTCCGTGGACATGCCCATGTTGTCAAAATTAGCATCACAGACTGGATTTCCCCACTTTTCACACTCCCAGATCCCAAACTGCTTCGGTTTGCATGACTTGTGTGTCTGAACATACCCTGACATTTTCATCATGCTGCAGCAGCCTTCATGCTGCATCGCTTTCGCTGTGGGGCATTGTGTTGGTAAACCAGGTCCCCGCTGTACCCCCAAGTCAAGGGCCAAACATCTCCCAAGACGTCTCCCATCTAGAACAGAGGTGCAATAAAAGCAAAATGACTGCTAATTTCTTCTTGGGTCTCTCTGTTCTTCCTTGGAATACATCATGTGTCCAATAGTATGTGAACCTCTAACCATCAACCCTGTATGAGTTTATTGGGCTCCATCTGTGGCTGTAACAGTGTCCATTCTTCTTGAAAGCTTTGCCATACAAACATGTTTCTACTGCTCCAAAGGTCAATGACGACGTGCTTTACACCAGTACAGCTGAATCCTGGCATTGAGCATGCTCATCTTAGCCTTGTGTGCAGCTGCTCAACTGTAGAAACCCATTTTATGAAGCTGCGGACACTCGGCTCCTGTTCGGATGCCACTAAGAGGTGATGGGACCAAGTGCATGCCAGATTTGTGCGTCTCCCCTAATATATTTGTCGCCACTCACTCCGAGGAACTTAAGCGATACTTATTAGCACCATCTTTTGTATCACTCACTACAGAGCTCCATACTGCCTCTCTGGAAGTGACATCAGCCCAAGAACTGCGTCCAGCCGCATACATTGGGTTTCAACGGACGAGCAGTAGAAATGTGTTCTTGTGGAAGCAGCTGGAGGCGAGGTGCGCACTTCACTTCTCGTGTGTGAGAGTTCAGACGCAACTTGCATTGGACAACACACGGACGCCTGTCTATGTGCTTGTCTGATTTAGAGCTCATAGACTCACATTAGCATGTCCTACTTCTCCACTGATATCGCCAGGAGTAGGACATGCAATGAGTTTTTTCACGCGGATCATGGGCCTATGTGAAAAAAAACTTCAATCTGCATAGCCCCATAAGCTTTAATGTGGCCGTCTGATGCCCGTGAGTTAATAAGGACAGCACATGCCCCAAATACGCTAGTCTACCGCGATGTCTTAGGCCAAAGTTATGCGGCAACTTTTGGCCATAGCTCTGCAACCTCCCGCTGTCCTTGAGATAAATGGGTCAGGAAGGGTACGTTTCTCCTTGGGGAGAGCACCTATTGAGGAGACTTATAAGGCCATGTTTGCTCCTCTGGGAAATTTATGCAAATAGCAAGATTAAACCGTTCCTCTCCAGCGCCACCTGGGGGAAGGAAGCATTCTTGCAAGTCAGTGTCAGGCCTTTTAACAAACCTTGTAACAAGGACTTGGAATATAAGCCAGAGTCTTCTCCAGAAGGAAAAGCCCACCATGTACAGACAGACTGTTTGTTTTGGGGTATTTGCCCCCCACCAGTGTGCAGTAGGTTCGCTGGCTTGGCTGGTGAGAGGTATTTGTCGTGTGAGTTGTGTCAGCTTCCACCGTGACTCCATTGAACTCTATGACAGAGTAAGGTCACAGGGGTACACAGACATTTTGGGTTGTATGTCCAAAGTCGTCATGTAGCTCAAGCCTGAACCTGACTCCTTAATCGGGGATGTGAGCACGAGGGCAGCAGTAACCAAATACATTGAATGCCATCACTTACTATAGTGGAAAACCTCTTTAAATGCTATTACTGAGAAACTTTAGTACAAGTCCAGACATCTGATCCTGGGCGGCCGAGCTTCCTCATACCACTCTGGGAAGATTCATCAGAAACCTATCAAACTGGTATCGCTGTATCATTATATTTACATGGAAATCGGGTATATGATCACCAGCAGTGCCCCGGGCAGCAAGGGGGGGGGGGGGGGGGGGGGGGAACTTCTTAATGATTCCATTACAAAGAAGTTGTATTGATATACGATACTGGCACTGGGCAGCCGAGCTTCCTGCTGCTGTACTGGGAAGACTCCTTATCAACAATCTACCAAACCAGCATGACTAGAACAGCAAATTTACTTGGAAGCTTGAAGGACATTTACAGTCTAAGTCATGGGTCCCGGTGCAAAAATTCAGCTTGCCTCCCCCCCCCCCCCCTTCAAACAACAGAATCCCATCCTGTCCCTCAACTATTTTCATCCCCACCTACGGTGCCAATGTAGCTGTAGGAGGACAGGACAAGTCCTGTTCATTAATGGCACCCTTCTATTGCAGGGGTCCCCAACTCCAGTCCTCAGGGACCACCAACAGGTCATGTTTTCAGGATCTCCTATAGAGAGAACACCTGTGGCAATGTCTGAGGCCCCGACAATAATTACATCACCTGTGCAACACTGAGGAAATCCTGAAAACCTGACCGGTTGGCGGTCCCCGAGGACTGGAGTTGGGGAACACTGACCTAGGGTATAGAGTTCCAATCAAAATTATCTCCAAACTTTCAGCCGTTTGCAAAAAAACCCCACAAGAATTCAACTAGCTGAACACGACTAATACAAGCGGTTTCTTGAAATTTGCCACAAAATGCCACTTTTACTGACTCCTGCAGTCTCAGAATCACCCCCCCCCCCCCCCCACCCGCCATGACCGGTGTCTTCAGTACTTCGTACGGAACCTTTTGCTGTTATCACCATCTGCAGACGTGATGTATAACCAGCTGGTCAGCAGCTTCTGCCAGCGTTCCTTAGGGGTCTTACCCCGTTCCTCATGGCCAGCCGCCTCCAACGTCAGTAATATTCTTGGGTTTGTGTGCTGCCGCCGTCTTCTTCACATCCCATTTTTTTCTATGGTGTTCAAGTCAGGTGACTACAACGGCCCCTCCAGAGTCTTCCGGGACTTCTTCTGAAACCAAACCTTGGTGGACTGTGAAGTCTGCTTGGGATCACCGCCCTGGTGGAAAGTCCAATGATGGCAAAGATTCAGCGTCGTCACAAAAGGCGTTTTCTAGGATTTCCTGATACTTCATTGGATCCGTCTTGCCCTCCTCACAATGCAGGTTTCCACCGTCCGACCATCATCAGCGACCGCCATGCCTCATTCTAGGCAGAGGGTTCTTCTCAGTAAAGGTATATACCAGCTCACCAATTCATATAGTCATTGTGTAGACCATGACCAAGGACACATTTTCTGTGATTTGGAGGGGGGGTTGAGCACCAGATATCGTATTAAATTGTGATTTTTCTAAAAAATATATATTTTTATATTAATTCCTAATGCTGGATGATCTGCTTGTGTTCTTCTCAGCGTCTACCTCATTCTTCCTCCTCCAGACACACCGCTGATTCAGAGGCACAAGAAGTTCCACTCTTTAAATGCCCTGACTGCCGAATGCCCCCCCTCCCATGATGAGATTGCAAGGTGCCACGGCAGCCAGGGGTCTTCTTAAGGCCCCCAGCACTGCCATTGCAGTATGCCTATGAAGCTATGCCAGTGCCGTGACTTAATGAACTGCTGTCAGATGGCGGTATTACATTATACCGCGGCAGCGATCAGACCGCCACACGTTCTTCTCTCCTCTCGCTTTGTTGCAAGGAAAATACACAAGTCCTGGCTCTTGGGGAAAAAAAGTGAACAATCTTGGCTATTGAATTAGTTAACCCCTTGCTCCCATCCAGCGGGGGTGCAGGGTCTCTATTAGTACCCCAGCCCACACTGCTGTGAACTCCCAGGGTGCATTGCGGTGCCTGTTAACCATTATCGCAGACATCCTGAGCTTGGACGGATTTGGTAGAAGCGCATTAATCTTCACGTTGGATAGAAATGTTATGTTCTGCAGATGTCCCGTTCTGCAGGCTCAGCTTTCCATATTAACACAGGAACCATCTGCATCAGGGGCTGCCAGCAGCAAAGTAACAACTGAGGGGTCTGCATCGTCCCACTACATACAGCATAACAAATGAACAGCCATACAGGTAACCGTGATTAAAATGTCCTACCGTTTTGTGTATACAGCCCTCATACAGACACATGTGTTTCTATGGTTACTAGGAATTTTCAACTCCAACTTCCCATTAACCATGTGTGATCTATAGGGCTATCCCAGCAGCCTCGCTGGGGCTGAAATCTCCCAGCACTCCCTGCCTGTTCAGTGTCTGCATAGAGCCCAGTATTCTGAGTAGTGCTACCTGATACTGATGGCTCATCACCCATCTTTGCATGTCAATCTGCCACCTTTCTGGTCTGGGAAAAGTTGAGTGGATTTAGGCTCCATTCACACGGCATGAATCTAGTGCGAATATGAAGTCATTCACATGAATGATGCGTTTTACACGCAGATGCGAGGCATCACTTCTGTCACAATCGCGGTCCTCTGGCGCGTCTTTCAGGTGTGTCAGTATCAGCAACTGTTTGATTTCAATGGGCACCATCACTCGGCGTGCGGCGTCGCTGCGAGGGAAATAATCGCTCAGGTATGACTTCATTCAAAAACATGGAGTTCATATTTGCGTGAGTTTTGTGCGAGATTCGCGCTCGTCTGCGTGCGGCCTTAGTTCTCTTTCACTCAAGCGATTGCGATATCACCGCTACAAAATCGCGGCAATATAATAGCTCTGGTCTCGCGATTTTGAAAGTTTCTAATCTTAAAATCGCAAGTTCGTGCGTTGCGATGCGATAAACAGGGAGGCTCCATAGGGAAGCATGGGAGCTATAAAGAAAAAAAAAATCGCACATCGCATTTTTTTTTGCGCAATATAGTATTAGTGAAAACATCGCAGATGGGAAGGAAACCGTGGGAAAGCGCGGCTTCGCAACATGCATTTTGTAGCGCCATCACATTATCGGAAAATTTCTCTATTCTATATCCCGTGTGAAAGCGGCCTTAGGGTACCTTCACCCTGGCGAGGAAATCGCACGATTTCCCAGCACTGCGAGAGATCGCAAAATTATGAAGCCAATGGCTCCAGGCACATTTGTGATGTTTGAACGCTTGAAACAAAATCGCGGCATGTCCATTCTTTTTGCAATCTCACCCATTGTTTCCAACAGGGCCGGCGGCGGCAGCAGCACCAGCCCCATTGAAATCAATTGGAGATGCTCGCGATCCTCTGGCTTTGCTGTGACAGCTGTGGCAGGGGACTCTCCACCCCATTGAAATCAATGGGAGAAGATCACTATCTCCTGCCGGGGTTGTGACAGCCACAGCGGGGGATTCCTTCAGCCCTGCAGGGATGGGAGGCTGCTTCCCTGGGGAGATGCATTGCATCCAGGGCTTCAGAAGGATTGCGAGAGCGAGATTGGGGCGTCAATCACATCCCGACGTCGCTTTCACCAGTGTGCAGGAGACATTTGTGTATTTCCTGCCAAGCAAAGCTCATCACTATTCATCCCACTGCCTCACAAACTCATACCGGAGGGTTGTTGGATCCAATTAGCTTTTTCTGGAACATGGAAGGAAACCCTTCGTTGTGGCGATAACGGAATTAGCCATTTACAAGAGATCCAATTGTCTCCCTGCCCCTCTGATACGCATCCTCCAGACCTGCCGACTGCGATTTCCCTCCACTGAGATAGGATTGTTGCTCATAGGTCTTTATCAAGCATGAGGTTAAAACGCTGTATGTTAACCCTATAACGACTGCCAATACATCTTTTGATGGCCTGCGGCATCGGGGTACGTGTCACGGGAGATCGTGGGGTGATCTTCATACACAAATCGCGGGAGCCAGCTGTTTCTTACAGCCGACACCCAGCGGCAACTGCTCCAATAAGCCGCGCGGCTCATCGGAACTCTTAACCCTTTTAATGCATCAGAATTTAAATCCCCCACAATATATATCCCACAATGATTGGGGGTCCTGTATGCCCCCCTCTGATGAGATCGCAGGGAACCATGGCAGAATGCCGATCAAGCCATACCGGGGTAGTATGATGTAATGCTATGGCATTATATAGTACTGCAGGAGCAATCAGAGCATCGCATGTTGTGGTCCCCTCTGGGGACTAAAAGAAAGTAAAAGTTAGAGCAATAAAGTTTTATTAATTATTAAAAAAAAAAAATAGTTAAAAAAAATAACCCTTTTGCCAGATTTATAATAAAATAATCTAAATAATAAAACACAAATACATATTTGGGATCGCTGCGTCTGTAACAGTCCGATCTATCAAAGTAATGCATTATTTATCCCACACGATGAACAAGGTCAGAAAAAAATATATAAAGAATGACAGAAATGCGTCACCCTGTCTGCAAGAAAAAAATGCAAAAAAAGCGAACAAAAAGTTGTATGTACTCCAAAATGGTACCAATGAAAACTACAGAACATCCCGCAAAAAACGAGCCCGCGCACAACGACATAGACGGAAAAATAATAAAGGTCTTGTGCAGAAAATGGCGGCAGAAGAGAAATTAAAAAAATTAAATGTCTTTGAGAAAAAATACAAGTAGTACAGCAAAAAAAACCTCTATTAGGGCTTATTCAGACAGGCGGAGAGCGATCGGGTTTTCACGGCCGGCTGATATACGCTGAACCTCTCTGCAAGGGGAGGGGGCGGGGCGGGAGCTAGTGCACTAAGCTTCCCTCCCCCTCTTCGCCCCTCGCCACTACTTGCAATTGGAGGGGTGGGATGGGGCGGAGCTATTTTCAGTGCACTCGACCGATATATGCCTGTCTGAATAAGCCCTAAGTTTGGTATCGTAGTAATCGCACCGACCCATGGAGTAAAGAGATCAGGTCATTTTTGTTGCAGTTTGTGCGCCGTAGAAACAAGACGCACCGAAAGATGGCGGAATGTCGTTTTTGTTCCATTTCTCTCCACTTACAATTTTAAAAAAATTTTTGAGTACATTATATGGTACAATAATATAATATATGGTACCACGGAAAAATACAACTGGTCCCGCAAAAAACAACAAGCCTCATACAGCGACGGCGATGGAGAAATAAAGGAGCTATGATCTTTGTAAAAGGGGGAGGAAAAAACGAAAATTAAAAAAAAGAAACAAATCTTTGTCACTAAGGGGTTAAGGACCAATAAAGTTTGGCTGCTCACCTTTGCACCTGACCCCCCCCCCCCCCCCCCCCCCCACTACAAAAATAGTTGGGGCGTGCAGGGTGCGATCTGGGCTCCATCTGGCACGAGTGCAGGATCCTGGGTACTGAAAATAAGTGTTGCCCCTGGGTGCCGTACGTCAGACCCATAAGACCCCCATATTCTGTGACACCAGGAGTTCTACAAGCTGAACTGCCCCCTCTGCATTCTAGGAGCTCTATTATCTGTTCACCTGCTTACTGACTGTTTCCACTAACAGCCAGCAGAATTTTGAATACAGCTCTGGATATACTTCAGTCTGCAGATATTGTAGATTAAGAATTGGTACCCTGAGGACTCTGGAGAGCAGTGCATTCCCTCCACAGCTGAAAATGGCTGCTATCAGGAAGCAATAGAGTACATTCATCTGAATTGCTAGTAGCTCCTTTGCTGCCTCAGATGGCTGATAACAGAGAGCAATAGATTGCATTCTCCTGCCCAGCAGATGAGGCTGTATTGGTGTGCAGTGTCCCTTTAACAGCTGCCCCAGGCGCACCGTGTGTGTCATCCATGTTCCCGGGCGGGCGCGGCGCCCTGCATGCAGATCAGCGCTAGTGCTGCCCGGGGGGCGGCTGCAGCCCCGTCCTTTGTACAGCAGTCTCCTCCTCCAGGCACACAGCTGGGACCGCAGAGCATCTCACCCGGCGCTCCATCTACCGCCGCCGCTCCAGAGAGGGGCGCACCTGCCGGGGGGACAACACTGCAGCATGCCGGTGACGGGGCCCACGTACAGCGCCCCCACCAGGTAACCGCACACTGCCTTTGTTTCACCGATAGCCAATTACTGCATCACCTCCTACTACACCTGGATATATATATACAGCAGGGTCTCCTCCCCGGGGTCCCCCGGACACGGCAGCTGCGGGACCCCCCACTACTACAGCCGAATATATGTCAGCCGAATCCTAGAAGCTTCACCCCCACCGGCAGAGCTGGCATCAGGGCTTCCCCGGGAGAGGAGACACTACACAGGGGTTCCCCAACACTAATACAGTGGGATATCTGTTTATCTAATATATCTATCTGATATCTCTCATACCTATCTCATCTCTCATATTATATCTATCTAATATTTTTCATCTATCTACCTATCTAATATCTCTCATATCTAACTATTTAATATCTATCTCATATCTATCTATCTATCTATCTATCTATCTATCTATCTATCTATCTATCTATCTATCTATCTATCTATCTCCTATCTATCTATCTATCTATCTATCTATCTATCTATCTATCTATCTATCTATCTATCTATCTATCTATCTCATATCTATCTATCTCCTATCTATCTATCTATCTATCTATCTATCTATCTATCTATCTATCTATCTATCTATCTATCTCCTATCTATCTATCTATCTATCTATCTATCTATCTATCTATCTATCTATCTCATATCTATCTATCTATCTCCTATCTATCTATCTATCTATCTATCTATCTATCTATCTATCTATCTATCTATCTAATATCTATCTCACATCTATCTATCTATCTATCTCATATCTATCTATCTCATATCTATCTATCTCTTATCTATCTATCCATCTATCCATCTCTTATCTATCTATCTCTTATCTATCTATCTATCTATCTATCTATCACATATCTATCTATCTATCTATCTATCTCCTATCTATCTGTCTCATATCTATCTATCTATCTATCTCCTATCTATCTATCTCCTATCTATCTATCTCCTATCTATCTATCTATCTATCTATCTATCTACCTATCTATCTATCTATCTATCTCCTATCTATCTATCTATCTATCTATCTATCTATCTCCTATCTATCTATCTCCTATCTATCCATCTCTTATCTATCTATCTCTTATCTATCTATCTATCTCATATCTATCTATCTATCTATCTATCTATATCATATCTATCTATCTATCTCATATCTATCTATCTATCTATCTATCTATCTATCTATCTATCTATCTATCTATCTATCTATCTCATATCTATCTATCTCATATCTATCTATCTCGTATCTATCTATCTATCTATCTCTTATCTATCTATCTATCTATCCATCTCTTATCTATCTATCTATCTATCTCTTATCTATCTATCTCGTATCTATCTATCTATCTATCTATCTCGTATCTATCTATCTATCTATCTATCTATCTATCTATCTATCTATCTATCTATCTATCTATCTATCTATCTATCTATCTCTTATCCATCTATCCATCTCTTATCTATCTATCTCGTATCTATCTATCTATCTATCTATCTCGTATCTATCTATCTATCTATCTATCTATCTATCTATCTATCTATCTATCTATCTATCTATGTGCTGGATTACGGTTTTCTCCAGCAGGCTTTGGGGTATTTTGTCGCTTTCCTAATTGTGTGGAAGCAGTATGCGCACACTGACCAAGTCAAACACAAGGTATGAATCTCATGTTAAAAATGGCTCTCCGTCCAGAAACAGCCAGACAGGGCCTTTTATTGTACAGACACACAATGGGCGTGCAACAGGTTACATCAGTAACATATAGGATTCTCATTTGTCGGATCATACAGAATCCCCCACCTCTCTGCCCACCTCTCTGCCCACCCTCTCTCACGTCCGCCATAGTATGGACTTTGTATTCTTTAGCATGCAGACAACCTTATCAACATGTGCTCAGGCTGAAGCAATTCCTTTGTTGTAGAAGTTTCAGGATGGGAGTGGAAGGGGGGCTAGATAAACACTCAGTATAGGACACAGATCTACACATAAACTGGTTGAGCAACTTCTTATGTACTTAGAGCAAATACATCACCCATCCATTGGCTAGCAAATACCATGATTAGATTGTGTGTGTCCTTTAGACTCCACAGAGCTGAAAGTCATTACAACATCAATAGACATTTTATATTAAATAATTATCATGTCTATCACAATCCCCCCTTAAAATGTCTATCCTCTAATTTTCACAGTTCTCTGCGCATGAGCCTATAACTGGAGCGCGTTGAAGGTTCGTTTTAGGGTCTTCAAGGGGGTGTAGGACTTGTCCACTCCTTCTGGGGATGCATCCAGCAAACTCATGGTGGGAGCGGCTTTTCCAGCATCAGTTTCACAGGTCTCTCTGACACAGGGGATAACACAGCAGACTAGAACAGAAAAGGTAATCATCAGTTCACATACAACAGCGACGCCCGTCTGTGCCAGGATCCTTTACCACCCGCTCATCCATGGCGAGTGCTGGTCCCAAAAGTTAGCTCTTTTTAGTCAGTGTGGTCAGCTTCTTAATGACAACTGCGTCTTTACCCGCGGGTCACGTGTCGTCTAGGATGTAGGTACAACAAGTCTCCCCTGTCATCTTTCAGACACTCCCCTTTTTAGCTAAAGTCGTCTCTAAGGCCATTCTATTTTTAAAAAAGTCATAGTCGAGGTAGGTCCTATTGGTCGACTAGTCCCTATAAGGCGTCTCCAGTATAATTTATAAACCACTACTAATTATAATAAACATAATTAATCCAGTCAACGTTTATTTACCATAATGATCAGGAAAATGGACTTGAATCTAGTTTTAACTTGGTCTCTAATTTTTAAAACTTGTCAGGTACCCCCCTTGGCTATCCCATGACGTCAATGTACATGTGTAGATCAAAACTACCACCAGGGGTCTCTCTTCTCGCTCTAGTATAATGTTACAATACTAGTAGCGTGCACAGGTACGCACGGCGTGGGACTCCCTAATCTTCACCCACACCAATGTCCCTCCTGGAGATAGTCCTTATGGTGAACACGTCCAAGTCGCCTCACCCTTGCGTCAGGGCTTTCCCACTGCCCGTAAGTCCCTACTCCTAGGAGGGGGGGGGGGGATCCCTACCTTACCTCAGAGGGAGGCCATGGATTCCCTGGGCTCATTTCCGGGCATCCATACCCTCTATCTGTACAAGTTAACACCCCACAGGGTGTGCCCTCGCCGGAACCTAAGGTCTTCTGCACTATCCCTAGGCAAATGGGAATTCCACTGACAATCCATCTTAGGAGATCGGGGCAGGCACAGTACTAGTACATTTCTCCTTTTTCTTTGGTAGCGCATGTGGTTGGCATTATCGGAACTGGCTCTTCATCTTTTTCAAACAAGGGAAACGTTGGTGTCTGACAGGATGTGGAGGAGCATAAGGGCTTTACTAAGGCACACTCCCCTGTCCAATTACCCTCCAGGCGGGTCCTCTACCTCATGTCTCCACAAAGCCAGTAAACGTCTCCTAAGGACTGGACCTGATTCTGCATCTATTCCCCTCCTATCATACTGTAGGAGGAGCAATACCCGTTGGTGAGTTCCCCAAAAATCTCCCTCCACCCTGCCTATTTGCCTGGCAGGTGTAGTTTCCAGGGTAGTCAGTAATACTCTCTCCGGTGCAAACACTTAAGTAGTTATAGAGTATTCCTTCTTCCATTTCTCACGGACAGTGAAATTAGCGGAAATGTTCGTGAAGAGACTAATAAACCACTCTTCAGCATCTACAGGGAGATTTAGGGGGACCATCCCCGAGTGTAGTCGGGCACTACCGCACACGCAACAGTTAGACTTGTTGCTCCTGTTAGCATTGTACCTCATCAACTCCAACCAGAGATTCTGGTCAGAGTAGCCAGTCGCTACTGTCAAGGTGTCCTCAAAGGTAGGGTCGGCTATGATCATCATGTTCGTCAAGGTCTTTATCTTACGGCGGAGGGGGTTAATTATGGGCACGGGACTAAGTGAAGGCTTCCATTCGGCTGCATCTACCATACCCCTTATTTTAAACTTCCCTAAGGGATCTATCCTCCCGTACCGGTATGTCCCCAGACTATAAGTCTCCCCGTCCCCCGGGCTTGGATCTCCCATGGTTAATGTAAAAACCGCATTAAAACCAAGCAACATACTAAGTTCAGCCTTCCAATACCTGCTGTCCTTATTATTCTCAAGGAGGGTTATACGACTAATTAGGGATTTCCCGCTCCTATTTTTCTTATTTAAGGCACTTCGCGGTTTATAGGACTAGTCTGTTCCTGCGTTCCATCCCACTAATCCCCAATAACGGCAGTCTTCTCCCCAGACGTTATCAGTGGCACAAACATATTGTATTCCCCGGGTATATAAGTCATATAACCAGCTGGACTGAGCTAAATCTGGCCTGCGGTGGGATCTTGCGCCTAGACACGGGACCACAGTACAATAGTCGAAGGAATATGCAGCTACTTGAGCATTGGACGAGTTATACTAGAAGGTAACCATACCCCCATATTCTTCCGACTAAGGATTCCAGTTGCCACCCTCCTCTCTCACTAGCCCTAACCAGAGTAACGTCTTTGGCACAACTAAGACTGGTCTCCCGGATCTGAAGCTTTCTTACAGTATGAAGCGTGGATCCATGTAAGTCTTTCGGCTAGTTTCACAGCTGTGGCAGTAGTCAGAAGCACCTGGTAGGGGCCATCAAATCGGGGCTCAGGAGGGTGCTTCCTGGGGAACTTCTTGACGCACACCCAATCCCCAGGCTGCAAGATATGTGTCCCAGTGTCTGCCTCTGAGTCTGGAAGAGAACACCTGTGCATAGGCTTTGGTTAGTTCTTTAACAACGAAAATCACATACTCAGTCAACACATCAGATTGTAATTGTAACCACTGAGGATAGTAACAACCTAGTCTTGGGGCTAGCCCAAACAATCTCGTAGGGAGATAATGTATAATCCCCCCTGGGTTCATATCTAACACTGTATAAGGCTATTGGATGACAGTCTTTCCAAAGTGGCGTCATTTTTAAGTATCTTACTTTTTAGCGTGCCACTACGTCTCTCCACCTTTCCACTACTCTAAAGATGGTAGAGTATGTAAAAGGCCTGGGATACACCCAGAGCAGACATGACATGTTACATTCACCTGCGAAGTTTATACCTCTGTCTGACTCTGAATCACCTCTGGTACCCCATATTCACAGTTTACCTCGTTCATGAGCTTCTTTGCGGTTACCTACTTGTTTACCTTGGTAACAGGGTCGGCCTCCAACCTGCAAAGACATCAACAACAAGCACGTATTCATACTTCCCAACAAGTGGGAGCTGAACGTAGTCAATTTGCAATCCCTGAAATGGGTAGAGTGGTCCCGGCAAGTGTGGTGTGGCAAATTTACTTCTGCCCTGACTTACCCATGGCATAGATCATGCTAAACCGGACAAATGATGCAGCAGCTACAGAGAACCTAGAAGTCGCCCAACCTCTTTCAAGCGTCGTCGTCATTACTGCTTTACTAGGTGGGTCTTTGCGTCCATCAGCTGGGCCATCATGGGATACAGGAACTGTGGTGGGCAAGTGCTGTTGACTGGTCACCACACGCTGTCCTGTTTCTGCTGTTCCCATATTAGTCCATTTATTCTTTCCTTCCTTGCTGGCTGGTAACTGTAAAAGTCTTTAGCATATCAAAGTCCAAATTTTTGTCAATGTCCAAAGTTTTTTTTACCACTGACTCATGCTGTCAGTATCTTTCTTCTTTCTTCCACGGCTTGAGGGCCGCTGCCTTTGCTGCGCTGTCAGCGAGGGTGTCGTCTCTCCAGTGTAGGAATCGGTGCGAACTCTCAACTTTGTCAGGTAGAAGTAGGGCCTCCATGCGACTCTGTACCGTTGCACCATTCTCAATTGGTTGTCCTGCTAAGGTAAAAAACTGTCTGGCCTTCCATATTGGGCCGTAATCATGAGCTATGCCAAATGCATACCAGGAGTCAGTGTAAAGGATTGCCGGTCTTACCGCTCGCCACTCTACACGCCTCAGTGAGGGCCTTCCATTCCGCTTATTGTACTGTGACATGCGGAGGCAGAGCTTCTGCTTCTAGGACATCTTGTTGTGTGACCACTGCATATCCGATGTGGAGTCATCAATCCTCACCCTGGTACCATCTGCAAAAAGCTCAACATATGCATTATCAACAGGGGTTCTGGTAACTGTTTGCATATCTGCAGTTTCTTACTGTATTAGTACTAAATAATCGTGCTGATGTTCTATTTCACATGGCTCGGAATCTTGTAGCACAAAATCATTTATTTATTTTTTTTCAAACCCAATAGCTGATCTACAACACCTAGATCATCTATGACCCAGATCACCTATGCCTCCCCCCTTTTGAACCGCAATACTCAATGGAAAAAGAGTCATTGCGTTCAAACTAGTAAACCAAGAGGCACAAAAACAAGCACTTTGTAGGTCAAGGTGACATTGTATGCAGCGAAGTCTGAGCGAAAATCTTACAAAAATTTTTTTTTTTTTTTTTTTTCCTTCAGGTCGCAGTTAGCATTTTTTAACACAAGGGGGCGCCACACGATTCAAATTTTACGTCACCCAGTGTAATAGTATTTCAGGGTATGGCCAGCGTTTAGCTTTTACTCTCCTGTCGGAATATAATTATAGCTTCAGTGTAGACTGACACTAGAATATACAAAAGACTTAAAGAAAAAACTAAAGAATACGGATGAATTAACATCCTACTCTGGGCAATTCAGTCCCTCTTTCTTCACATAAAAAGTAAAATTACTTCACCAAATTGCATGAAAAAGTTTGCTGGGTGACTATAGTGAAATTATTCCATCTGTAGGAGCCTTCCATAACATCATCTGTCTGAGCATCCATTGGAGAAGCGGGCAGTGGAAAACAGAGCCCCTGGGAACATGAGAGAGCGTCCCCTGTCATGTATTCCTGGCCTCTGTCCCCCATGCATCAACTCCAATCTTCCATGCACTATAAACCAGCTTAGTCATCTACTATGTCCCAAGCTGCATCTCCACAAAGGTTTGTTTCCCTGAACTTATCACACATCCAAAGTGGCCACATCTTGGAGCGTAACAAAGTCTGGTCAAACAAAACCTTTGTTCAGACAATCATGATGTTAGCACTGGATACAGTGGCATTGGGAAATATAGGCTTCCCAAATGCAGCAAAATGGCCGCCAGAGGCAGAAAGGGGCGGGGCTACAAATCTCCCAAGTGAGGCAAAATGGCTGCCGGAGGAACGGGCGGGGCCAGGGGCAGCAGCACTCCCAGGTGAGGCAAAATGGCTGCTGAGTAGCAGCACGTCCAGGTGAGGCAAGATGGCCGCTGGAGGAGGAAGGGGCGGGGCCAGGTCCTGTCCCGGATGGGGAGGGACCGGAAGTAACATCACACACCCTGAAAGTGAGCACATGGGGGGAAATAACTTCAGGGTGGGGGCAGGCCTCACTACATTTACTGCAGAGTCACACTATGTTGGATTGTAAACATTGCAAGCACGGCCGCCATTACAGGGAGGGGCCGCAGTCAACACAAAGACATTACATTGTTCATAAGCAATACACATACCCCCCTACATGCTTTCTCCTCTTCAATCTCTTAACTACATTATACCTCCTCCTAGCAATCTAAAAACACCTTTCTTTCTGCTAGGCTTCCTGCTCATCTTCTGAAAACTTTCTACAACCTATCTTATCTGTCCATGACCTAACATTTCTTTCTGCAACTTTTCCTGGTCCTTCTCTTTGTATAACATTTCTACATGTTCAGTAAACTCTGCTGCCTTCAGCAACCAGATGACAAGCTCTATGACCTTTGTCCTTGCTCACTTTGCTCAACTCTATGCTACCTGCTTATTCTATTCTATTCAAAGTTTCTGCACACAGTACTGTTTCTCTTGTAAAATCTGCTTTCTTCAAATCCTTTCCATACAACCTCTTTCCCACTCAGAATTATAATGCACATTAATTCTACAAAACACAGGGAACGACAAAGTAAACAGAAAGGGTTAATTGGAAAAAGCTTTCAGCTCACTCTTATCAGCAGCCCTCCCCCCAACAATAAACACTGCACATTCTTTCTATAATACCAGACAGACGGGATTACTGGAGAATACCCACAACGGCTCAAGGTATATATATATCTCATCCACCTTTATATCAACCCAAGGTATATATCTCATCTACCTTTATATCAACCCAAGGTCTACTAGCAATCCCGAAGAGCACTTCCTGTACACGTCCTAGACAGGACATTTAGCTATACACAGAGACTGACGATTATTTTCAATGACCAAAACCTCAATAATATTCTGGAGAAATCAGCCTTCACAGTATATACCTTTCCACATATGAGAACATAACACGCTCAATCATAAAGTTAAGTATACGTATCATAAATCTTCCTAACCTCACACTAGTTTTACCTAGGAGCACGTGTCACTGGCGTGTTCCCTCAGACTTAAACAGCCGAGTCCGCCCTCCCGACACATTAACCCTCACAGAATTTATCTCTTGGTCTTGTATACACAATTTTTAACCGTCTCAGACATAACAGCATACACAGCGTACAAAATACCCCTAGACAGGTAACGTGGTGATTTTCCCGAGTGGACAGAACTAGAGTTATTACCTGTCTTTCAGTGAAGGTCCAGTCTGGCTCAGGAACAGGCAGAAAAGCAGTCAGAACCCAGCTTTGACACAGGTAGATAAAGCAATCTTACCGTGTTCTGTAGATTTTCGGGCCCCTGAGTTCTGCGTGCCATCTGCCGATCTCTGTACGTTCCAGGCTGTGACCTCACAGATCCACTCGCCCACCCAGGGACGCCAATTGTGCTGGATTACGGTTTTCTCCAGCAGGCTTTGGGGTATTTTGTCGCTTTCCTAATTGTGTGGAAGCAGTATGCGCACACTGACCAAGTCAAACACAAGGTATGAATCTCATGTTAAAAATGGCTCTCCGTCCAGAAACAGCCAGACAGGGCCTTTTATTGTACAGACACACAATGGGCGTGCAACAGGTTACATCAGTAACATATAGGATTCTCATTTGTCGGATCATACAGAATCCCCCACCTCTCTGCCCACCTCTCTGCCCACCCTCTCTCACGTCCGCCATAGTATGGACTTTGTATTCTTTAGCATGCAGACAACCTTATCAACATGTGCTCAGGCTGAAGCAATTCCTTTGTTGTAGAAGTTTCAGGATGGGAGTGGAAGGGGGGCTAGATAAACACTCAGTATAGGACACAGATCTACACATAAACTGGTTGAGCAACTTCTTATGTACTTAGAGCAAATACATCACCCATCCATTGGCTAGCAAATACCATGATTAGATTGTGTGTGTCCTTTAGACTCCACAGAGCTGAAAGTCATTACAACATCAATAGACATTTTATATTAAATAATTATCATGTCTATCACATCTATCTATCACATATCTATCTATCTATCTCCTATCTATCTGTCTCCTATCTATCTATCTCCTATCTATCTATCTCCTATCTATCTATCTATCTCCTATCTATCTATCTCCTATCTATCTATCTCCTATCTATCTGTCTCCTATCTATCTATCTCCTATCTATCTATCTCCTATCTATCTATCTATCTATCTATCTATCTATCTATCTCCTATCTATCTATCTCCTATCTATCTATCTCCTATCTATCTATCTCCTATCTATCCATCTCTTATCTATCTATCTCTTATTTATCTATCTATCTATCTATCTATCTATCTATCTATCTATCTATCTATCTATCTATCTATCTATCTATCTCATATCTATCAATTTATTTTATATCTATCTATCTCATATCTATCTCATATCTATCTATCTATCTATCTATCTATCTATCTATCTATCTATCTATCTATCTATCTATCTATCTATCTCATATCTATCTATCTATCTATCTATCTCTCTATCTCATATCTATCTATCTCTAGGTGTATCCTTCTCATGTGTGATACTGTTTTTTAGACCTCTCTCACACGGGCTACATAACACATGTATGTGAGGCTCCTGATGTCCAACGGGCTCTTTCACATGAGATGTTTTGTAGCCTGAAAGAACCTATTGGAAGCCCTCAGCTTCACATACCTGTGTCTTGTAGCCCGTGTCACAGAGGCCTCGGCCCGGGCTCACAAGGGCTTATACACATTTTAACCGGGCATATATGCAGGATAATTCCGTGACTACAATGCGCCTTCACCCCGTATTTCGCTGCGCCGCGCTTGTGTGCACAAATAACACACACATGATGTTATTCTGCATATATGTGCACTGACTGTGCAGGTAAGTCCGGGACACTCAGGCAACTGGTTCTGTTCACTGATTATTACACTGTGCGGATCCGCTTGTGTGAACGAGCCCTTAACCCCTTTAGCACCAGACACTACTTTACCCATGTGGTGGTTTTACTGCCCTATTTCTTTCTTTAGCTCCCAATCATACGGCTGCAGCATTTTTTCCGGTGTCACACGGGGCTGTTTTATTAATTTTTTTTATCTGCCCTTTTTTCCCGCTTTTTCCTTTTATTAGGGGTAAAAAGAATTTTTTCAATTTAAAGTTCTTTATTTTTAAACTGAGTATGTTCCCGCTAAACAAGGTCCAGGAACGGGTTCCTCCTTTTGTTTCCGATGTCTTGCTATACTATCGGTATAGTCTCGGATTACGGGGGCGGCGGCGGGAGGGGAGAGGTAAACTGTTTCCCCCTTCCCGACCGAGAGCTTTAATCCTGCTTTTTTGGCGGCTGACATTAAAGTCCAGGACCAAGCCCTGTAGATGTACCATGCTTGGGCCTTAAGGGGTTAAACGGGTGCATGTGTGATAACGCCTACTGAGCCGCTGTATATCAAGGCCCTTTTAGACACAACAAGAATCACTCAAAAATCGCTCAAAGCCGTCTTTTGAGCGATCCTCGTTCTGTCTAGATGCAGGAACATCGTGCAGTTTTCGTGTACGATTCGCTGATCACTGAATTCTAGCTTGCCAGAACTGAGCGATCAGCTGTTATCAGCCAGCTGCACTGATAAGATTCTCTGTGCCTGTGTCCTGCTGTGAATTCACAGCCAGGACACTGGCAGTCATAGTGGAGAAGAATACAGCTGTTTGTTTATGCAAAACAGCTGTATTGTTCTATGAGTGTCCCGCTCCGCCTGCATATTCTATAGTAGCTACAATAAAGTATGCAAAGAGGATCGCTCAAAACGGTCACTCCAAAAAACTCCGACCGATATCATGCTTGCAAAATTGCAATGCGCGCGCGATACGGTTTTAATTTAAAAAAACATCTGACCGATGTACTTGCAAAAGCGTGAAAAATGCACGTGAAAAAAATCACAAGTGCTTCCACTATGGCACACGGGTGCGGTGTGATTATTTAACGATCCCATAGGAAATAATGGGCACTTCCTTACGAGGAATCGCCCAATGGGAGGACATGCAGCGTCGCTGCGAGGGAAGATGCGCTCATGTGAATAAATGTTTTATTTACACTCGCAAGTTCTGTCCGTATCGCTATCGGCGTGTGATACTGACTGCTGAACCAAAGTATAATCCCATCAGCTTCACTGCTGTATCTAAACTCCTTCTGTGTGATACTCCCTGCTCATCCTCACTATCCAAGCCTCTCATGTGTGATACTGTCTGCTAAACTGTGTATCTAATCCTATCCTGTGTGATACTGTCTGCTGAGCCGTGTATCTAATCCTATCCTGTGTGATACTGTCTGCTGAGCCGTGTATCTAATCCCATCATGTGTGATACTGTCTGCTGAGCTGTGTATCTAACCCTATCCTGTCTGCTGAGCAGTGTATCTAATCCTCTCGTGTGATACTGTCTGCTGAGCTGTGTATCTAATCCTATCATGTGTGATACTGTCTGCTGCGCTGTGTATCTAATCCTATCCTGTGTGATACTGTCTGCTGAGCTGTGTATCTAATCCTATCCTGTGTGATACTATCTGCTGAGCTGTGTATCTAATCCTGCCCTGTGTGATACTGTCTGCTGAGCTGTGTATCTAATCCTATCCTGTGTGATACTGTCTGCTAAACTGTGTATCTAATCCTATCATGTGTGATACTGTCTGCTGCGCTGTGTATCTAATCCTATCCTGTGTGATACTGTCTGCTGAGCTGTGTATCTAATCCTATCCTGTGTGATACTGTCTGCTGAGCCGTGTATCTAATCCTATCCTGTGTGATACTATCTGCTGAGCTGTGTATCTAATCCTGCCCTGTGTGATACTGTCTGCTGAGCTGTGTATCTAATCCTATCCTGTGTGATACTGTCTGCTAAACTGTGTATCTAATCCTATCCTGTGTGATACTGTCTGCTGAGCTGTGTATCTAATCCTATCATGTGTGATACTGTCTGCTAAGATGTGTATCTAATCCTATCCTGTGTGATACTATCTGCTGAGCTGTGTATCTAACCCTATCCTGTCTGCTGAGCTGTGTATCTAATCCTATCATGTGTGATACTGTCTGCTGAGCCGTGTATCTAATCCTATCCTGTGTGATACTGTCTGCTGAGCTGTGTATCTAATCCTATCATGTGTGATACTGTCTACTGAGCCGTGTATCTAATCCTATCATGTGTGATACTGTCTGCTGAGCCGTGTATCTAATCCTATCCTATATGATACTCAGTCATAAAAAACCATATAGCAATAAATTGCCATTTACAGCCTACACATAATGATGTCCCCCAATGGGCAGCGCTCCCCTGACAGCAGATCTGGAGGACTATAAGCCACCTTTAAATATCATTTTAAATAGAAGTGGTTCCTATAATAGTCGTTGGAAACAGTCAGCAAGCTGATAGACAAACACCCTCCTACTAGCTTAGCTTCACTGCCTATACAGATCCTGGAGTACAGATGTCCCCAGCACATGTGCAGACACTGAACAAGTAGGGGATGCTGGGAGAAGTTCAGCTCCGACAATAAATGTCCCGGACTCGGCTATCACGATTAACAGACCTGCTACATCTGTGGATAAACAGGCTCTGTTGCTGTTACAATGTTGCCACGTGATTACAAGAATATTGGGGTCGTTGCCTCTATGTGAACTCTGCATCGCTCCGCTGGCGCAGATACATCTACTTCCCCCTTCTGGCAGCAGCGACAGCATAACATCTAGTTTCATAAACTAAAAAAGACGCAATTTCCCCTTTGGATGATTTCCCACTGAGCGTCGTAAACCACACGTGTCGTCAGTCATGTGTTACAGCTGGTGCAGCGGGAGCGATCTGAGCTGGAGGAGTACAGAGTGCTGAGCATCGGCGTACCGCGCTGCTGAGCGTGTGGTCGCTACACTCCACAACATGGAAACTGAGACACCAAGAAGGACAAGCCGTAAGAATATGCAAATCAAGGATGTAGAAAGTGTCGCTAATATATGCAAATGATTCAAGAACCAATCGGTGACCTGTGGGAGGGGCTTCAATGGTATAAAAGCCGGATCAGAAGTACGTTTTTTGCAGCCACATGAAACTTCAAAAATCAGATAAAGTCATGTGACGGGGTTTGGCGATGCCTTCTGTTCATTGACATGCCTGTTATCGCCAACTGAGAGACCTCGGTTTATCCCTCCGGCTGATCGCTACGCTCGGAGGCCGCGTTGTCAGCACTGTCCGGCGTTACGTACCCCAGCGGTTTGGAGAGTGACGACAAACTCAAATGACCGCAAGAGGTGCACAAAGGCGAAGCTCCGCACGGACGGATCGCCAGATTACAAGAATGGCGTGTAGTGATCCATTCTGTACTGTGAGTGAAACTAGACGTCACATCCCAAGCCTAGAGCGTCAGTGTCTACATAAACCACTAGAAGGCGCTTGTACACCAATGGGCTACCAGCCTGACGTCCAGTGACAGGTGAGCCGTTGACCTCACACCAGCGCTCTCGAAGGCTATCATGGTGCAGAGCAAGATGGCAATGGAGGCTGGAATGGGGGTCTACCCTCTACTGCGATGGGTCCCATTTTTGTCTCGGACTCAATGATAGCCAGAGATTGGCATGGAGACCACGTGGGCAACGCCATGAAGAGGCTTTAATAAGAGAATATCACACCGATATTAATCCCAGGATTATGGTGTGGGGGGCATAATGTACGGTAGCCGGACCCCTCTAGTCTTCATTCCAGGTAGATGAACAGCCCAGCATTGTGTTGATTTGGTCTTGGAACCAGCGGTACGGCCATTTTTCCGAAGTGTCCCAAGAACCATTTTTCAACACGACAACACCAGGCCACATGTGGTTCGTGCAACTGAGCAGCCAACGTAGCCTGAATGTGCCACCATAGCGTGCAGCATCTCTGGACTTCTCTCCCATTGGGCAACTACATAGGGAGCTGCCAGATGCATCTTGATGATTTGCGTGCCCAATTGCATTCAGCGGGGTAGAACGTTCCTCAGACAACCATTAATGACCTTGTTGATAGCATGCCAAGGCGTGTAAGCGGGTATTTCTGCTCGTGCCGCTTATACACCATACTGAAACATATCTATCAATCCTGCGATTTCCATAATTTCACGACTTTTCCTTCTTGGTGTTGCAGTTTCGATGTTGAGGAGTGTATTTGGGGTGCTTTCAGAGAAGATGACCGTATTTATCGTATTACAGATTTTTACAGCAATTTTTGCAAAATGCTTTGATCTTGCAGCCAATATGGCAAAAACCACAGGAGGCCCACAATGTAGGAAAACACCCCTAGGCTTTGAAAATTCCCACAAGGAACCTTACAGTCTACTGAAGTGTTCTGGGCCTCCAGTATGGAGATCGCCACCACAGTTATACGAGTGTAGCTTCCATGTTGCCAACTGGCAACAAGGACCATTTCTGGAGTCCTCACAGGAAGATCGTCCATATTTCCAAACTGTCCTACTTAGAAGTGGTCAGTCACAGACCTCCTGCCCAACAAAAGACCCTCCGTCCTCCACCAGTCCTGGACTCCATAGAGATGAAACCCTGAGGAGCAACCTGAATTTACCATAGAACCCTTCATTGCTCTAGAGCACCATGGAATGAAAAATGATCCCTTTCCCTACCCTAGACCACTAGGGAATGTAAAGTGATGCCTTTCACTCTCCGAGACTACTAGGGAATGTAAAATTAGTACTTTTACTACGCTAGACTACCAGAAATGTAAAATGACTCTTTTCACTCACCTATACCACCAGGAAATGTAAAAGAAACAGTTCACTGCGCTAGACCACTAGAAAATGTAAAATAATCCCTCTCACTATCGTAGACCATCAGGGAATGTAAAATTAACACTTTCACTAACCTAGACCACCAGATGATTCAAAATGATTCCTTTCACTACCCTAGACCACCAGGTAATGTAAAAGAACCATTTTACTACTTTAGACCACCGAGGAATGTAAAATTATCCCTCTGACCACCCTAGGCCACCAAGGAGTGTTAAAAAAAAACATTCCACCAGGGAATGAAAAGTGCTCCATTTCACTACCATAGACCAACAGGGACTGTAATAGAGCCATTTCACTATTCTAGACCAAAAGGGAATGTAAAATTAACTTTTTTTTATTACCCATGACCACTAGGGAAAGCAAAATAATCCCTTTCACTACCCTAGACCACCAAGAAATGTAAAATGAGCAATTTCACTCTTCTATACCATCAGAGAATTTGTAAATGATCCCTTTTACTACCTTAGACCACCAGAGAATATAAAAAAAACCATTTCACTACTCTAGAACACCAAGGAATATAAGTTGATCCATATGACTACCCTAGACCACCAGGGAGCACAAAATTAGCCTTTTTACCTGTTAAAGGGGAATGTAAAATTAATAATTTCACCACCCTAGACCAGTGTTTCTCAACTTTAGTCCTAAAGTGCCTCCAACGGGTCATGTTGTAAGGATTTCCTTTGCATTGGACATGTGATGTGATTAGTCAGTGCCTCAGAAATTGCTGCAGGTGTTCTTTCTATAGGATGCCATCAAATCATGACCTATTGATGTCGAGAAACAATGGCCGAGACCACCAGTGAATATTGGTTTAACACTTTCATTGCCATAGACCACAGGTGAATGAACATTTGCCCCTTTCCCATAGACCACCAGGGAATAGAAAATTGAGCCTTATATTAATCTTTGAACTACCCTAAACCAGCAGGAAAAGTACAGTGAACCCTTTCACTACCTTTGACAAGAGAGAATGTAGAATTAACCGCTTCACTATCCTAGACCATGGATTCTGAAGTCCAGTTGTGAACTTCCCCCTGCGGGTGATGTTTTCAGGATTTCTGTAGTACGGCACAGCTGATCTCACTATTTTCAGTGCCTCAGAAAGCTTTAATAAATTGTCTTTTCGCATTGTAGAGTTCTACATGTCCACATCTTATTGTCTTAGGCCTAGAAAGCATGAAAAACGTACCAGAAACGGAACAAGTGCTTCATTTTGGTATCGGACTTCTGGTACTTCGTAAATCCACCCCATTATATTTAGTAAATCGCTGAAAGTCCATGTTCTGTTATGCCATGTTTTTGCTCTATTTTTAACAGTGGCCATTAAACGTGAGATGAGCAGCGCCATTACCTGTATATGGGCCCCTGATTGTTCTGCTGTAATTAACGCTCATACACTATGCTGACGGAAGTATTGGGACGCACATAGTAGGTGATGAAATTGGATTTTCTTCATATTTTTCCATATGGTGTTGGGCCGCCTTTGGCCTCAATGACTGCAGTAACCCTCTGCGGACGCTTCCCACCAAATTCCAATAGATGAGTGGAGGTATTTGCCTCCATTCCTCCAGGAGAGCTTCAGATAGTGATGTGATGAGAAAAAATTCAGCACAAGGATCCATCTAAGCTAAGGCCAGCACTGCCCAGCCGTGTCACAAATTGATGGATGGGATTCTTACCCGACTGTAGCCAAGTCTTTTCTTCTATGGACATCTTATTGATGAGAGTCTGTATGCTCTGTGACCACTACTAATTGCTAGATAAAAGGTTTTCCAACTCCAAGTCCATGCTCAGAATGTCCTTTTTTCTGCAATGGCCTATAATATGCATGTGCGTACAGTCCATTGCAGTAAATTCGAGATTTTTTCCAACAGAGTTGGAGGTCCAAAGACCAAAAAAGAAGTCTTAAGTCTTCGGACCTGCAAATTCAGGTGTCGGTTCCTCTCTAATGATTTTCTCATTGTCTAATCCAGGGTCCAAAAAGACTTCGGTGAGGAAACGGAATATAAGACCTGCTATTTCGAAAACTCAATTCAAGAGCCAAGGACAAATAAGGTTCAAACAAGGTCATGCGGTGGGACATGTCATGCCAAGGAGATACTGCAGAACTTAAACATTTACAGACAAAGTGGAATTTTTACTGACGTGGTTCTCCTCATAGAGGATCAGAGGTTTCCTTGTCATCGAGGTGTCTTGTCTGCCAATAGTTCTTATTTCAGAGCCATGTTTGGCGGTAAACTCAAGGAGAGCAATCTCAGCGTTGTGAAAATTGAGAAAATCTCTGCCCGAATCATGGGAATCCTGCTGGACTTCATGTACGGAGGGAGTCCTAAAATAGAAGAAGACAACGTAGAGGACATCTTGCAGGCTTCGGATCTGCTCCACATCTGCAGTCTACGAGACGAGTGTGTGAAATTTCTTGACAGCCAACTAGACCCTTCCAACTGTGTTGGCATCATGAAGTTTGCAGACCTGTTCTCCATCACCTCGTTGTCTGAGAAAAGTAAGAAGCTGATGCTGGATGGATTTGAGGAAGTGTCCTGCCATGAGGAGTTCTTGGAGTTATGTAAAGAGGAATTGATTGATTATCTGTCGAATGACGACCTGGTGGTGACTAAGGAAGAAATTGTTTACGAAGCCGTCATGAGGTGGGTGAAGGAAAATAAAAAACAAGGAAGAAGAGCTCTGAAGGATCTTCTGGAACATGTGAGGTTACCCTTGATGGATCCGGCTTATTTTCTGGAGAAGGTGGAAATGGACAAGACCATCCAAGAATGTCCTGAGTGTTTTCCTCTACTTCATGAGGCTCGAAGATTCCTTATCTTGGGAAATCCACTTAATTCCCTCCGAGTGAGACCAAGAAGGTAGGAAATGACCAATTATTATATACAGATGTCATATGTTTGTCTTTCTGTGGTTATTGACTTCCATTCACTGCTTTTGATCACTTTAGTCTTTTCCGACGAATTAAATCTTCTCATGGTAAATCTTCACTGTTGCCATTTGCGGATGGAAAGTTGGGCTGAACTGATCCACTTAGTTGTCTTCTCTGCCACCCATGATCATGTAAAGCCCAGGTGCACCACATCTTCAGGTGCTACAGATTATACAACTCTGAAGGGCTGCAACAAACTTAAGGAGGCATTCCTATCAGGGACATTTATAACATATGGACTGCATATGCCACAAATGTCTGATGGGTGGGGGTTCCACTTTCAGGACTCCCACCTATGGGAGAACACAAACAATTCAGGGTGCTACCATCTCTCCACTTTGTCTCCTTGCCTCTGGAATGCCAAACAGGAGATCGGGGAACTCTATTCTCCCATGATATATGGGGGTCCCAGAGATGTCAATGTTCCCATTACTGCCAGGCCCCCAGTGCCCCCTATTAGTGCTAGCCAAACAGCCTTCCCATTATTGCCAGGCCCCCAGTGCCCCCTATTAGTGCTATCCAGACAATGCCCCCTATTGGTACTGGCCAAACAATGTTCCTATTACTGACAGCACACAGTGCCCCCTATTAGTACTATTTAGACAGTGTTCCCCTTATTAGTTCTGGCCAGGCAGTGTCACAGAACATCATTAGCATTTAAAGGGGTTGTCCCGCGGCAGCAAGTGGGTCTATACACTTCTGTATGGCCATATTAATGCACTTTGTAATGTACATTGTGCATTAATTATGAGCCATACAGAAGTTATAAAAAGTTTTTTACTTACCTGCTCCGTTGCTGGCGTCCTCGTCTCCATGGTGCCGACTAATTTTCGCCCTCCAATGGCCAAATTAGCCGCGCTTGCGCAGTCCGGGTCTTCTGCTTTTTTCTATGGAGCCTTTCGTGCAGGATGCCGGCTCCGTGTAGCTCCGCCCCGTCACGTGCCGATTCCAGCCAATCAGGAGGCTGGAATCGGCAATGGACCGCACAGAAGAGCTGCGGTCCACGGAAGAAGAGGATTCCGGCGGCCATCTTCACAGGTAATTATAGAAGTCACCGGAGCGCGGGGATTAAGGTAAGCGCTCCGGTAAGCTTTCTGTACGTCCCTGCATCGGGGTTGTCTCGCGCCGAACGGGGGGGTGGTTGAAAAAAAAAAAAACCCGTTTCGGCGCGGGACAACCCCTTTAACTGTCTCCACTCCTACACTTGAATGACCACCAGAGGGCGCTCTCATGCATCTTCCAAGACCTACACTGTTATTTATGCCCAATGCAAGAAACGGAGAATGAAGCTGATGTCTAATGACTGCACTCTGTTCTGTGAATAGGTAGGATGTGGCTGATACTGATATAGTAGTATTTTATGACACTGCATCATGTGGGCTTTGGCGGTATTATAGGTAATATATAAGGTGACCAGATTTTCCCTGGACCAAAGCAGGACAGAGGGGTGTGGTCGGGGGCGGGACTTATCACAATGTATGATTTTACCTCCGTTATTATAAAAAGTACAGGACCATTTAAAAAAAGACAGGGAGCAAATTCTGCAGCATTTCTGCATCCGAAATACAGTTAAAATCTGTACCATAGCCTCGTACCCGCAGCTGATGTCATACTATGATTTCATACTATGTGGTGCTCACCCCCCCCCCCCCTCCCCGTCCTCCTCCCGCTGTCAGCGCTGCCCGACTTCCGGGCCTGTGGTGGCCTCTCTGGACCAGCATCACCTGACCAGCGGTATCGCACCTGACCAGGCCGCTGGGAACAAGAAGCCAAGGAGCGCTGACAGTGGGAAGCCTTCGAAGGAAGTGAGCTTGAGCTATGCTGCCAAGTGCAGAGGAGCCTCAGTATTAATAGTGTCCCCTATATCACCCCCAATAGGAATAGTGACCCCTTTATCAGCCCCAGAAGTAATAGTGCCCCCACAGTGGCCTCAGTAGTAATAGTGTTCCCTATATCAGCCATAATAGTAATAGTGTCCCCTATATTGCCCCCAATAGTAATATTGATCCCTATATTAGCCCCAGTAGTAGGGGTGATCCCCACAGTAGCCCCAGTAGTAATAGTGCCCCCACAATGGCCTCAGTACTAATAGTGTCCCCTATATCGGCCCCAGTAGTAGTAGTGACCCCCAAAGTGGACTTAGCACTAATATTGTACACTATATTGGCCCCAGTAGTCATAGTGACCCCCACAGTGGCCTCAGTAGTAACAGTGACCCCCACAGTGGCCTCAGTAGTAACAGTGACCCCCACAGTAGCCCTAGTAGTAATAGTGACCCCCTCAGTGGCCTCAGTACTAATAGTCTACCCAATATTGGCCCCAGTAGTAATAGTGACCCCCATAGTGGCCTCAGTACTAATAGTGTGCCCTGTATCGGCCCCAATAGTAATAGTAAAACCCACAGTGACCTCAGTAGTAATACTGTCCCCTATGTCGGCCTCAGTAGTAATAGTGAACCCCATTGCGGCCCCAGTAGTAATAGTGTCCCCTACAGTGGCCTCAATAGTAATAGTGACCCCCACATTGGCCTCAGTAGTAATAGTGACCCCTCTATCGGTCCCAATATTAATAGTGACCCCCACAGTAGCCCCAGTAGTAACAATATACTTACCTCCTCCTCGTCTTCAAAGCGCCGCTGCTCCTCTGCTCGTCGCTACTGCAGATGAAAGTGTGTGCATCCGGACAGCTCCTGCCTTCTCCTCTCTTCCTGCGGAACCAAGGAGAGGTCAGCGGAGGAAGATCCCGGGTGCACACACTGCCGTCAGTGTGTGCATCCCGCAGAACTGCTACTGAATGATTTAGCAGCTGGGTAGCTGTGCACCTCAGCTGGTAATCACCTTCATGGTGAGCAGACATCCTGAAAGCTCCGCTTAGGGACCCTGGGGAAAGCAGGACTGTCCCGCCTAAATCAGGACGTCTGGTCACTTTACAATATATGATAGTGTTGTGCCAGCGCTTTGTGACACTGACATGTGGACACAGAAAGGTAGTGTTATGTCAGTCCATTATTTTGGGCAGTGGATGATAGTTCTGTTCAGATGCTGTATAGCGGTATTTTCTAGCCCTCTATGTTTGTATCACACAGGAACATTGTGGTGGACCCTGCAGTCCTCTTGTTTACAAATGGCTACCGCTGCAGCAGTCCTGCACCGTTCTGGAGCAAATCATTGCACTGCTATGTCGGCACTGTACAGTATGGCGCTATTATTTTATATAGTTTTACATATACACCCCGGTCCTTCAATATAAGCGCAACTATTAAACAATGGCCGTAAGCCTCAGTGCCCAGAGTAGCGGTAAGAAGAGTGACGACGATTCTTTGAGACTGCGCTTTCCTTCCGTTATTCTTACCTTAAGACTCTTGTTTGCTTTCTTCTCAATTACTTTAGTGGATTTACGTCTCGCTGCAATTCATTGCAGGTTCATGAATTTATCGGAAGCCATCGTTATCATTGGCGGTTGTGATAAAAAGGGTCTCTTAAAGCTGCCCTTTACCGAATGTTACCATCCAAAGAGCCGGCAGTGGATGACGCTCGCCAGTATGCCCGGTTACACCAAGTCTGAGTTTGCGGCTGCTACGCTGAAGAATAATATCTATATCTCAGGTAATGTATCCGTGTAGGATGTAGAATCACCGCAGCCATCATTACAAGGGTCTACAGATGTGCGGGACCCTCGCAGTACAGAATACACATTGATACATTTCCCCAGCCATGATGCATAGCAGTGCTGCCCCCAGTCTTTCCCTTGGAGACTCTTGTAACATTTCTCTTGCCTTGTATATGTCATGGATTCCTCAGGCGGTCACATTAACAGCACTGACGTCTGGATGTTCAACACTCAGCTGAATTCCTGGATTAAGGTCGCTCCGCTCAACAAGGGTCGCTGGAGACATAAGATGTCGGTCCTTAATGGAGAGGTATGAAAGTTGGTGCCTTATTGTGACTCCCCCTTAGCCGCTCTTTCTGTACACTTCGGAGGTCGACTTCAAAAGTATCACATTAAAAAAATTCTGTAGCCCTGAAACCCCGAATCTGACCTGACCAAGTCCAGTTTTTTTTAACCCCTTCCACTTTTTTGGTGGGGGTTGTTTTCATTTTCTTTAAAAAAAAAAGGATGATCTTTTTTTTATTTTTCTGGTGGTGTACCCATATTTTTATTTTTTGTATTAGTTAGAAGATCTTTATTCGTATTTTTTTAATCCTCGTAGGCCTTAATGCTTAAACAGTATACTGCAATAGTATGGTATTGCAGTATACTGTATTCTGACATGCATCCTATTATGATGTGTCACAGCCCACAGGCATGTCCTAATAGGCAAACATTCATGGCAGCTCTTGGTGCCTTCAGCTGGTCCTAGGCTGCCATGACACCTGAATGTCACCCTGTAATCTCATCACACAGGGAATGATCAGGTCATTTAAATGCCATTCTGTGTGATCTCCGATCACAGCTGTTGTCGGCAGGCGTGGGCTTTCAAAGACAGCTGACACCCACCGTGTCTGAAGCGCTGCCTGGAACTCTCTACATGTCCTGTACATGTATGGCACATGTTGGGAAGGGGTTAATGATGTCTTCAAAAGTGAATTGGAAAAGAGGGTGTTAACATGAGATGAGATTGGCTGTGTGGGTTTCACAGGTGCTTTGCCCATTAAATAAAGGCACACAAAGCCTGGCTATTAACAGATGTGTTCTTCTCCAGAAAGACTGGTTAGTGTGAAATCCAGGTATTTCCAAAGGGTTCACTTACATTTTCTTGCAGCTGCATGTAAATATAAATGCTGAAATTTGTAAAGAGAGACTCTGTTCTTCAGATCTACGCTGTTGGTGGGTTTGATGGTCTGAAGAGGATGTCTACGGTGGAGCGGTACAACGCCTTCACTAACACCTGGTCTCCTGTAACCCCCATGTTGGAAGCGGTGAGCTCGGCGGCGGTGGTCTCCTGTATGAACAAGCTGTATGTCATTGGTGGAGCGGTGGAAGATTACGGGAACACGGATAAGGTATGATGGCGGTTATACCGGTCTCAGCTTTTTACAGTTTCCCACATTTAGAGGATTTCACACGCCGTATTCTGCTATGGAGTATTTTGTGCGGAATCCACCTCTAAAACCGCAGCAGAAATCCAGTTATTTGTGCAAAAATGGCATGCAGAAGAGCCGTGGATCTCTGCTGCGGTTTTACAAGTAGATTCCTTGGTGGCCCTTATGGGTGTGTTCAAACGGCGAAATTCACCATGAAAAAGATCTTAAGTGACTCCGCCTCTAAAGTCTATGTCAAAATACCCGTCTTTGTGATGTGGATTTTCGCACGGATCTGCATGAGGAATTTACCCTGTCATCGGCCGAAACACTAATGCAGAGAATCACTTTCCACGTGTTTCTGCATCAAGAAGTGGCATCACAAACGCATCACAACACAATTTGCAGCAACTGAATTGGAATTGGAATTCACATGGATTTTTTCCACAGTGAATCTTGCGGTGTGAAGAGGGCTGCAGTGATCTCCTAGTCACAGAATGGTAGAGTTGGAAGGGACCTCCAGGGTCATCGGGTCCAACCCCCTGCAGGATCACTAAATTATTCCAGAGAACGCCCCCCCTTCCCCACCTCCCATGGCAACCTGTTCCACTCACTGATCCCCCGCACTGTCTAATACCTAATCTGTGTCTCCTCCCTTTCAGTTTCATCCCATTGCTTCTGGTCTTTCCTTGTGCAGATGAGAATGTAATGTTATCATAGTATCATAGAATGGTAGAGTTGGAAGGGACCTCCAGGGTCATCAGGTCCGACCCCCTGCTCAGTGCAGGATCACTAAATCATCCCAGACAGATATCTGTCTGGCCACTGAAGACTCCCATTGAAAGAGAACTCCCCACCTCCCGTGGTAACCTGTTCCACTCATTGATCCCCATCACTGTCTAATATCTAATCTGCGTCTCCTCCCTTTCAGTTTCATCCCATTGCTTCTAGTCTTTCCTTGTACAAATGAGAATAGGGCTGATCCCTCTGCACTGTGACAGCCCTTCAGATATTTGTAGACAGCTATTAAGTCTCCTCTCAGCCTTCTCTTCTGCTAAACATTCCCAGATCCTTTAACCGTTCCTCATAGGACATGATTTGCAGACCGCTTACCATCTTGGTAACTCTTCTCTGAACTTGCTCCAGTTTGTCTATGTCCTTTTTAAAGTGGGGTGCCCAGAACCGGACACAGTATTCCAGATGAGGTCTGACTAAGGAAGAGTAGAGGGGGATAATGACCTCATGTGATCTAGACTCTATGCTTCTCCTAATACATCCCAGAATTGTGTTTGCCTTTTTGGCTGCTGCATCACACTGTTGACTCATGTTCAGTCTATGATCTATTAGTATACCCAAGTCTTTCTCACATGTGCTGCTTAAAGGCCCAATTCCTCCCATTCTGTATGTGATTTCTTCATTTTTCTTGCCCAGATGTAGGACTTTGCATTTCTCCTTGTTAAATACCATTCTTTTAGTCGCCGCCTACTGTTCATGCTTTTCCAGATCTGGCTTGAAAAGGGGGTGTTTTACCTGCAGTTGCAGTGGCCAACACAATTTTCGGACTACCTCATACCCAGCAGTCCATTAGTATTGTTAGCTTACTAATACACTATGCTTGCTCTATGATTGGCCAGGGCTGCTCACAAGTTCAGCACTGGCCAACCAGAAAGAAGTACAGAGTGTACATTAGGTAGTTAGATGGCTGAAAACGTGATCCGTAAATAGCCAATTGGAGGGCTGGCAGAGAAGAACAACTGCAGGTAATACACTTCCCCCCCGGTCCCAGAACACAATATTGACTGGAGGGTCACTTTAAGAAGTAGGTTCTCTGCTTCAAGAATGATCAGGTAGACACGTGGTTCACGCCATATTCTCCAACGAGATAAAGGCCTCATGGGAAATATGGCGCCTGACAATCACATGCCATGTCCAGTGTCTGTGCCTATAGAGGCTGCAGGGGTAGAAAATGAAACCGAGACGCAAACCTCAGAGCCAAATGACCTACTGACCGAGATAAAGAACAGGATTTACCGAAAGGTGATGCAATAGCCCTTTGCATTGTGATGTCATCATACAATTTGGCAGCATGTGATGTCATCGTGGATAGGTTGAGGGGCCAGGTCATCGCTCCTAGTGAGTTCCCACCCACAATTTCCATAGGTCCAAAATTCTGTGCTACTTAATTTAGTTTTTTATATACCGTTCAGAACTCCAAATGTCCTTCATCAGCATCGGTAGCAGGAGCTGCTCTAAAGCTCCCCTAGTGGTAGCCACAGGTAGTTACAATTTTATGATCTCAAATCCTCCTTGATGACCTCTTCCAGGTGCAGTGCTACGATCCAGAAGCTGACACATGGACATATAAGACGCCGTCGCCCTTCTCCCAGAGATGCATTAATGCGGTGGAGCTGGACGGACTCGTGTACGTGGTTGGCGGTCTGCTGAGCACAATCTTCTGTTACAACCCAAAGACGGATGCATGGAGCGAAGTGGCATCTCTGCCCGCAGCTCTGGTGAGTCGCAGCACTTTCATTTTGGATTGTTGCCTATTATAAAATCACTGAGCTGCAGCTAGCCTGCTTGTTGACGGTTTCCACTCTTTCTAAGTTCTGATCATTTATGACTGTCTCCCCACATGTTCCCTCCTCCACATTCTAGTCTCACCATCTGATTGTCTTATACAGGAGAGCTGCGGCGTGACGGTTTGCGGAGGTAAAATGTACATATTGGGCGGAAGAGATGAAAATGGCGAAGGAACGGAAAACACATTTGTGTTTGAACCCAAAACTGGGAAGGTTGAAGCGGAGCCCCCACTGCTGCGCTGCACCAGCTATCACGGCTGCGTCACCATCCTGCACCGGCCGGCGGTCTGAGGACTCCGGGATTCTGGAGAACCTAAAACTTTTGGGACCAAGAACTTTGTTTACTTTTTGTAATTTTTGGAAACTGTGAAGATATTTTGGTACTGCAGCCTGTAGATGGTGTTACGTAGTGTCCCGTACCTCGTCGTAGTGTCAAGATGTGAAGGGTCACCACTGTGGGGACATTCTAGTTCGTGTCCTACTTCATAGCTACAGAGCATGGGCAGTTTTTGAATTGAATGCCTCCTATTGGCAGTGCCAGTCAGTGGGTCACCTTTTTAATGCAGCCTACGCAGTCAATGCCATCGATATAGTGCCAACCAAAGAATGGCCTCAGAAGCTGTGTCAGATGCCCACATAAGGACTGGCAGCTATAGACTGCCACCATAAACCTCTTAAACAGTGCCAAAGGGCCTTAATGGACAATGCCGGAGTAGTTGCTCAGACAGTTCCAGAGGGCCCCTATTACACTGCCAGCCTGAGTGCCCTCGAAAATAGTGCCAATATGTCCCTATTTACAGTGCCAGCCAGAGTGCCTCCATAAACAATGCCAAACTTTGTCCCTAAACATTGCCAGCATTGAGTGCCAACAAAAATAGTACCAGAGGGACCACCTAGACAGCGGTGGAGGGACCCCAATGTCAGAGTAGTCCCACACAGAGTATCAGAGGGCTGTGTTTATAGAACTAGCCAAAGAGGGTCCCATTAACAGAGTGCAGCTATAGGCAGTACTGACTAGACAGTACCCTAACAAACAGTGCCAAGGTGCCCGCATTCCTAATGCCAGAGAGCCACTAGCCAGAGATTGCCCCTATCAACTGTGCCAAAGTTCCCCCTGAAAAATTGCCAGCTATTGAGTGCCACATAAATAGTGCCAGAGTGACTACTTAAGTCGTGCCAGAGGGCCTCATTTATACAACCAGTCAGAGAGGGCATATAGGTAGTACTGGCTGGAGAATGTCGCAGCAAGCAATGCCAGAGTGCCCCCATTCCTAAACCAGAGAACCACTAGCCAGACAGCGGCCCCCCTCAAAGCTCCCCCTGAAAAAATGCACTGATCGTGTATGAAAACTCCTGTTATAGTGCCAACTAGAGAGTGTGCCCATCGACAATGCCAGGGTGCCCCGATAGAGAGTACTGGTAAAGAGTCTCCCAACAGTACCAGAGTGCCCATTATTAGTGCCTGAGTGCTGGAGCGCCGCTGTTCTACTGTTATATAATAAGTTCCATAAAGTTCTAATAGACTTTGTATTTCAAGTCTCTGCTTGCTGTCAGTGAATGAGAACATATCTACATCTTTGCTACAAGTGAATCCAGTCTAAATAATCATCTGTGATGTTATTGTCTAGTTACACCAGAGCATTGTCTGCACTGATACAATTGTATCCACCTCTCAGCTGAGAGCAGGACTAGCTATATACAATGTATCAGTCTGCAGTCCAGGCTGTAGAGCTCACAGAGCATTGCCTGTACTGATACAATTGTATCCACCACTCAGCTGAGAGCAGGACTGGCTGTATACAATGTATCAGTCTGCAGTCCAGGCTGTAGAGCTCACAGAGCATTGTCTGCACTGATACAATTGTATCCACCACTCAGCTGAGAGCAGGACTGGCTATATACAATGCATCAGTCTGCAGTCCGCAGTCTGGGCTGTTGAGCTCACAGAGCATTGTCTGCACTGATACAATTGTATCCACCTCTCAGCTGAGAGCAGGACTGGCTATATACAATGTATCAGTCTGCAGTCCAGGCTGTAGAGCTCACAGAGCATTGTCTGCATTGATACAATTGTATCCACCTCTCAGCTGACAGCAGGACTAGCTGTGTACAATGTGTCAGTCTGCAGTCCAGGCTGTAGAGCTCACAGAGCATTGTCTGCACTGATACAATTGTATCCATTTCTCAGCTGACAGCAGGACTGGTTGTGTACAATATATCAGTCTGGAGTTGGGGCTGTTGAGCTCACAGAGCATTGTCTGCATTGATACAATTGTATCCACCTCTCAGCTGACAGCAGGACTAGCTGTGTACAATGTGTCAGTCTGGAGTCCAGGCTGTGGAGCTCACAGAGCATTGTCTACACTGGATACAATTGTATCCACTTCTCAGCTGACAGCAGGACTGGTTGTGTACAATATATCAGTCTGGAGTCGGGGCTGTTGAGCTCACAGAGCATTGTCTGCACTGATACAATTGTATCCACCTCTCAGCTGACAGCAGGACTAGCTGTGTACAATGTATCAGTCTGGAGTCGGGGCTGTTGAGCTCACAGAGCATTGCCTGTACTGATACAATTGTATCCACTTCTCAGCTGACAGCAGGACTGGCTATATACAATGTATCAGTCTGGAGTCCAGGATATCTCACACGGCTGTAAGCATAGAACAGTGCGGGGGTCATGCAGTGTTTTACAGCTCTGGAGCCGGCGGTGACCTGGTGTGCTGCCACATATGGTGGCGAAGTTGTACTGCGCATAACATCATATCTGACGCAGTCCACTGTTTGTAACGTCGCTTATGTTTCCTGTGCCGTCCCAGAGAACAATGGGCTCTATCGCACGTAGATACATGACAAAATAGAAGATGCAGCGTTCTTTTTTTGCGCTTGCGTATCACGCTATTCCGATGTGCTAATGTGAGCGAAACTGCATAAGGTGATGTAATTGATTGCCTGTGAGTTACTGTGTATCACACGGGCATATAGCACCTGCGTAATATGCGGTAATCATACGCCCGTGTGAGCCGGCCTTGTAGAGCGTTGTCTACAATGGATACAATTGTGTCAAACCCAGAGCTATATGAAGAAGACTCAGGCCGCCTGCACACGGGCGTTGTGCTGTACCGCCGCCGGGGCCGCCGCAAGAGAACACGTAAAAGTCACCGCGATTTTCCATGATGAACCCCTCATAATGATGGGTAAGTCGCGGCACGCCACATTTTGTTAGACGTGAGCGGAAAATCGCGATGGGTTTCCCGCTCGTATACATCAGGCTGCGCTTACCATAGTTATCCTATGGAGAGCGTTTCAAGCGTGATCGCCGCGGATCATGCTATGAACTATCGCCCGTGGGTAGTCAGCCTCAGGCCGCCTGCACACGGACAGTACGCAAAGAATAGAGTCCATTGTCATCAGTGGCTCATTCACATTTCCGTTTTTACGTGCGCATACAGAAAAAGAGAACGCGCTCTTATTTTCTTGCACATTTGCGCACCAGAGGTTCTCATAGAAGCCTATGGGAAATGTGTAAATGTGCGCAATACGCAGGGGGATACGTGAAACACTGTACGACTGCGGGAAAAAGGATTTATAACTCATTGGGCTAAATAGCCATTTAAATCGGGGCGTGTTTGTCTGAGTACGCCCTGCGAGCGCAAAACGTTCAGTAACATACGCAGATGTGTGCGCAAAAAATCCTTGTACATAGTGCAAATATGTTGGGCTGAGGTGTGCAGAAAGCGCATACGTTTGTGTGAAGGAGCCCTAAGCCTATAGAGGAACAATAATAGTTCTATTCACTGACAGCAAGCAGAGATGTTATTAATGACAGGAGATAAGCCTGCGTCAGAGCTGCAGCTTACCTCCCCAAATGAGTGGTCAACCGGGGAAGGTGGGGGCGGGGGGGATATGGGGGAGCCGTCAGATGAATGATTGTTTGGCCAACAGTTTACATTCCTGGACAGAATATGGGGGAGGGGCTTATACTGTGCCTGGCATCCATCTGGAAAGGACTCATGATTGGCCGGCCAGCCCTTCAGGTGTCATCAGGGGCCCCTTTATGGAGGGTGATGTATGGAGGACCTGTATAAGCGGCAGGCTCTGTAAGGTAACGGCAGACGATGACATTTCTGTTTATTTTCTATGTTCTCACTTTTGTATGATGATATTTTTCACATTTCTGTACTGTTTGATACCCCCCCCCCCCCCCCCCGTCCGGATGTCACATGATGTAGTGTTTGTGTCCAGGGCCCTTGTGCCAAATGTGCGCCCTGCCGCGGCGGGACTGTGCAGCGTGCCAGTGGTCAGAGTAGAGGAGGCGTCGGGTATCAGACGCGCCCAGAACCATCAGGAGGGGCGCCTCCACCCCAGGATCAGCTCACAGGGGCGCCATATCCGGCTGACTCCGCGGCTCTCCTAGTTGTATTATGTCCGTCCCCCGCGGTGCCGTTATTATACGGATTCTACGCGGTTTATGTGGATTTTATGTGTTTTGTGACCTTGTAATAAATTTAGAGAAAAAATACATTTACATCTTATTTACTTATGTGCAACTACAATGGGGCTCCCCAAGGCGGTATCACACAGAGTAGGATTAGATACACCGCCTCACCCTACAGTATCACACATAGTAGGATTACATACACCGCTTCACCTACAGTATCACACATAGTAGGATTAGATACACCGCTTCACCCTACAGTATCACACAGAGTAGGATTAGATACACCGCCTCACCCTACAGTATCACACTAAGTAGGATTAGATACATCACCTCCTCCTACAGTATCACACATAGTAGGATTAAATACACCGCTTCACCCTACAGTATCACACAAAGTAGGATTAGATACATCACCTCCTCCTACAGTATCACACATAGCAGGATTAGATACACCGCCTCCTCCTACAGTATCACACAAAGTAGGATTAGATACACCACCTCACCCTACAGTATCACACAAAGTAGGATTAGATACACCGCCTCCTCCTACAGTATCACACATAGTAGGATTAAATACACCGCTTCACCCTACAGTATCACACAAAGTAGGATTAGATACATCACCTCCTCCTACAGTATCACACATAGCAGGATTAGATACACCGCCTCCTCCTACAGTATCACACATAGTAGGATTAAATACACCGCTTCACCCTACAGTATCACACAAAGTAGGATTAGATACATCACCTCCTCCTACAGTATCACACATAGCAGGATTAGATACACCGCCTCCTCCTACAGTATCACACAAAGTAGGATTAGATACATCACCTCCTACAGTATCACACATAGTAGGATTAAATACACCGCTTCACCCTACAGTATCACACAAAGTAGGATTAGATACACCGCCTCCTCCTACAGTATCACACATAGTAGGATTAGATACACCGCTTCACCCTACAGTATCACACAAAGTAGGATTAGATACACCGCCTCCTCCTACAGTATCACACATAGCAGGATTAGATACACCGCCTCCTCCTACAGTATCACACATATTAGGATTAGATACACCTCTTCACCCTACAGTATCACACAAAGTAGGATTAGATACACCGCTTCACCCTACAGTATCACACATAGTAGGATTAGATACACCGCTTCACCCTACAGTATCACACATAGTAGGATTAGATACACCGCCTCCTCCTACAGTATCACACATAGTAGGATTAGATACAACGCCTCACCCTACAGTATCAGAGTATAGGATTAGATACACCGCCTCCTCCTACAGTATCACACATAGTAGGATTAGATACACCGCTCCACCCTACAGTATCACACATAGTAGGATTAGATACACCACCTCACCCTACAGTATCACACATAGTAGGATTAGATACACCGCTTCACCCTACAGTATCAGAGTATAGGATTAGATACACCGCTTCACCCTACAGTATCACACATAGTAAGGTTAGATACACCGCTTCACCCTACAGTATCACACATAGTAGGGTTAGATACACCGCTTCACACTACAGTATCACACATAGTAGGATTAGATACACCGCGTCACCCTACAGTATCACACATAGTAGGATTAGATACACCGCCTCACCCTACAGTATCAGAGTATAGGATTAGATACACCGCTTTACCCTACAGTATCACACATAGTAGGATTAGATACACCGCTTCACCCTACAGTATCACACATAGTAGGATTAGATACACCACCTCACCCTACAGTATCACACATAGTAGGATTAGATACACCGCTTCACACTACAGTATCACACATAGTAGGATTAGATACACCGCTTCATCCTACAGTATCACACATAGTAGGATTAGATACACCGCTCCACCCTACAGTATCACACATAGTAGGATTAGATACACCGCTTCACCCTACAGTATCAGAGTATAGGATTAGATACACCGCTTCACCCTACAGTATCACACATAGTAAGGTTAGATACACCGCTTCACCCTACAGTATCACACATAGTAGGATTAGATAAACCGCTTCACACTACAGTATCACACATAGTAGGATTAGATACACCGCGTCACCCTACAGTATCACACATAGTAGGATTACATACACCGCTTCACCCTACAGTATCACACAAAGTAGGATTAGATACACCGCCTCCTCCTACAGTATCACACATAGCAGGATTAGATACACCGCCTCCTCCTACAGTATCACACATAGTAGGATTAGATACACCTCTTCACCCTACAGTATCACCCAAAGTAGGATTAGATACACCGCTTCACCCTACAGTATCACACATAGTAGGATTAGATACACCGCTTCACCCTACAGTATCACACATAGTAGGATTAGATACACCGCCTCCTCCTACAGTATCACACATAGTAGGATTAGATACAACGCCTCACCCTACAGTATCACACAAAGTAGGATTAGATACACCGCCTCACCCTACAGTATCAGAGTATAGGATTAGATACACCGCCTCCTCCTACAGTATCACACATAGTAGGATTAGATACACCGCTCCACCCTACAGTATCACACATAGTAGGATTAGATACACCGCTCCATCCTACAGTATCACACATAGTAGGATTAGATACACCGCTTCACCCTACAGTATCAGAGTATAGGATTAGATACACCGCTTCACCCTACAGTATCACACATAGTAAGGTTAGATACACCGCTTCACCCTACAGTATCACACATAGTACGGTTAGATACACCGCTTCACACTACAGTATCACACATAGTAGGATTAGATACACCGCGTCACCCTACAGTATCACACATAGTAGGATTAGATACACCACTTTACCCTACAGTATCACACATAGTAGGATTAGATACACCGCTTCACCATACAGTATCACACATAGTAGGATTAGATACACCACCTCACCCTACAGTATCACACATAGTAGGATTAGATACACCGCTTCATCCTACAGTATCACACATAGTAGGATTAGATACACCGCTCCACCCTACAGTATCACACATAGTAGGATTAGATACACCGCTTCACCCTACAGTATCAGAGTATAGGATTAGATACACCGCTTCACCCTACAGTATCAGAGTATAGGATTAGATACACCACTTCACCCTACAGTATCACACATAGTAGGATTAGATACACCGCCTCACCCTACAGTATCAGAGTATAGGATTAGATACACCACTTCACCCTACAGTATCACACATAGTAGGGTTAGATACACCGCTTCACACTACAGTATCACACATAGTAGGATTAGATACACCGCGTCACCCTACAGTATCACACATAGTAGGATTAGATACACCGCCTCACCCTACAGTATCAGAGTATAGGATTAGATACACCGCTTTACCCTACAGTATCACACATAGTAGGATTAGATACACCGCTTCACCCTACAGTATCACACATAGTAGGATTAGATACACCGCCTCACCCTACAGTATCACACATAGTAGGATTAGATACACCGCCTCACCCTACAGTATCACACATAGTAGGATTAGATACACCGCCTCCTCCTACAGTATCACACATAGTGGGATTAGATACACCGCCTCACCCTACAGTATCACACATAGTAGGATTAGATACACCGCCTCACCCTACAGTATCACACATAGTAGGATTAGATACACCGCCTCACCCTACAGTATCACACATAGTAGGATTAGATACACCGCCTCACCCTACAGTATCACACATAGTAGGATTAGATACACCGCCTCCTCCTACAGTATCACACATAGTGGGATTAGATACACCGCCTCACCCTACAGTATCACACATAGTAGGATTAGATACACCGCCTCACCCTACAGTATCACACATAGTAGGATTAGATACACCGCCTCACCCTACAGTATCACACATAGTAGGATTAGATACACCGCCTCACCCTACAGTATCACACATAGTAGGATTAGATACACCGCCTCCTCCTACAGTATCACACATAGTGGGATTAGATACACCGCCTCACCCTACAGTATCACACATAGTAGGATTAGATACACCGCCTCACCCTACAGTATCACACATAGTAGGATTAGATACACCGCCTCACCCTACAGTATCACACATAGTAGGATTAGATACACCGCCTCCTCCTACAGTATCACACATAGTAGGATTAGATACACCACTTCACCCTACAGTATCAGAGTATAGGATTAGATACACCGCTTCACCCTACAGTATCACACATAGTAGGATTAGATACACCGCCTCCTCCTACAGTATCTCACATTATGGGATTTGCAGTGGATACAAAATCGTACAATAAAAAAGGAGAACCGTTCAGCCCTTCCCAATATATCTCTGCAGCTCGGCCGCTGGGACGTTGGTGGATCGGCCAATGGGATGTGACCACATGATATACTGTATATACCAGGAAGCTGCATTATTTGATGGGGTTTGTGTTTTCTGTCATTTGGGATATTTCTGATAATGTTTTTAGTGGCGCCACTTCTTGGTTTACGGACACGCGATCCCGTCTAACGATTGTCAGTGATGTCCGATCACCATGGCTGCAGCTGTCCCCACCATCGCAGATCGGATTAGATACATGGCGGTACGCGGATCGTGGCTGCTTACTGGTTAGATGTAACCGGTTCCCCTTGGGCTACAACCGCTGTCTTACCGAGCGCTGAGGGCCCTTTTACACGGCCGATGATCGTTCCGTGCCTCAATGCGAACAACCCACAGCGTTTAACCATACGCTCTGCAGGCCGAGACCGCTTGTGGCGTGCGCAATGCGTATCACACGGACATTTGCAGTGTGCCTTAACTCCCTGCTCCGGTTTAGCACTTCTTCAGATGACGTGATTTAGTTGCGTTCTGCGCCGGTGATAGTCAGGCAGGTCGCCCCCGTATTCGTCTCTCTGGGTGTCGGATGATATAATCACCGCCTCCCTTTTCCCGTCTTTAGCGGTTTGTCGTACAATTCTTGTACCGACTTTGTGTTATTTTTCACATTCCGCCCGTCACGCAGATTGTACCGCCATGCAGCCGCAGACATCTGATTACTCTTAGGCTGCTTCACCCGCATGTCTCGGCTGCTGGGGGTTAATCTGCATGCACCAAAGAACAACCTGCTTGACCACAAATACATCGGCACTACGTCCTGCTGATGTTGTGTCTTTATACTCCACGCGTTTCCTGCGTATTCGCGGCGCATTTGACAAGCCCATTGATTTCAGAAAATAGTGCAAGTTGCATATTTTTTCATGCGCTCATAAACTATGGCGCGGACGAACCTATTTACATCAATGCACTTTATTCACCGCGTATTGTGCGTGCGAATGTTACGGGCGCAAATATGACCATGCGAATCCAGCCTTATTGCGTTACTCCAGCAGGAAGCATGGTTGTATATTCTCCCTTTCGTCCTTGTCTGCTCCCGCCGGCCGCCTCCTCACTTCTTGGTCACATTTTCTCCTAAGTTTTGTATTTCCTCATTTTTTTAGACATTTTTAACCCCTCTGTGTCTGCAGCCTTTTGACAATTTTTGTACTTAATCGTCCTTCTACCACTTTCTGTAGTTCTACTTTGGAGCGCTGCTCCTCTGTGCTGCGCTGCTCCTCTGTGCTGCGCTGCTCCTCTGTGCTGCGCTGCTCCTCTGTGCTGGGCTGCTCCTCTGTGCTGCTCCTCTGTGCTGTGCTGCTCCCCTGTGCTGCTCCTCTGTGCTGCGCTGCTCCCCTGTGCTGCTCCCCTGTGCTGCGCTGCTCCCCTGTGCTGCGCTGCTCCCCTGTGCTGCTCCTCTGTGTTGCGCTGCTCCTCTGTGCTGCGCTGCTCCTCTGTGCTGCGCTGCTCCTCTGTGCTGCGCTGCTCCTCTGTGCTGCGCTGCTCCTCTGTGTTGCGCTGCTCCTCTGTGCTGCGCTGCTCCTCTGTGCTGCTCCTCTGTGCTGCTCCTCTGTGTTGCGCTGCTCCTCTGTGCTGCGCTGCTCGTCTGTGTTGCGCTGCTCCTCTGTGCTGCGCTGCTCCTCTGTGCTGCGCTGCTCCTCTGTGTTGCGCTGCTCCTCTGTGCTGCGCTGCTGTATCTTCCACCATAGACATTGATGTAAGCGGCATGCGACGGTGACTTACCTGTGATTAGACTGGCTTTTATCTCCTTAACGGGGTTCGGGGTTTGTTTGAAGGGGATCGGGGGTCACTTTTCCCAGATTTATTAAAGAAAGCACATTTGCTATCGCTGCGTCCATAAATGTCCGATCAATCAAAGTAACACATTATTTATCCCACAAGGTGAAAGTCGTCAGAAAAAAAAATACAATGTCACAATTGCGCTTTTTTGGTCACCCTGTCTACAAGAAAAAAACACGATAAAAAATATGTATGTACCCCAAAACGGTGGCATTAGATACAACAGGAGTTCCCGCAAAAAACGAGCCCTCCCACAAATATGTTGGCGGGAAAATAAAACCGTTCCGCCGGCCGTGAGATGGCAGCAGAACATGTTCTTTACGAAGATATTTTATTTTTTAAAAGTAGTGCAGCAAAAAAACCTCTTTTATAAATCTTCACTGCAGCGAGCGCCGCAGAAACAACCCCCCCCCCCCAAGATGGCGGAATGGCATTTTTTTCCGCATTTCATTCCACTTTCATGTTTAACCCCTTGAGTGGCACGCCCGGAAATTTTCCGGGACGAGCTCCACTGCTCATAGCAACATAGCCCGGAAAATTTCCGGGCTATGTATCACTATGGGAGCTGCAGAGCACAATGCCACAAGCTGTGACAGTGTGCTCTGCCTGCACAGACCCACAGAGAACAAAGCAAGGGCTTTGAAAAACCAGCAGAAGATATTGCCGATGTGCCGGCAATCTCTTGCACTGGTTTGTTTACAGGTTGCCATAGAGACCATCGGCTTGTCAGAAGCAAGCCGATGGTCTCTGTGGCAGGGAGAGCTTGGTGCTTGGCTGGCAGAGGACAGCTAGGCACCAGCTCTTACAGCAGAGATCAGAGAAAACCTCCGATCTCTGCTGTGTTAACCTCTTACATGCTGCAGTCTATGTGACTGCAGCATGTAAAGGGCTGTCACTGCAGCATGTAAAGGGCTGTCACCATCGGACCCCGGAATGTGATCAGGGGTCCTGATGGGTCCCTGTGGAAGTCCCCTAAAGGGACAAAAAAATTTTTTTTTTTTTTTAAAGTTTAAAAATTATAAAAAAAATAATAAAAACACTTGTCTCCCTTTACTTTGTAAAAAATCAAAAATACAATCACACATGTGGTATCCCTGCATCGTAATGACCCAGAGAAGGAAGTTAATACATTATTTAACCCCTTCATGACATGGCCCCTTTTTTTCTTTTTTCCCCATTTTTTTTTTCCTCCCCCCTGTTTAAAAAATCACAACTTGTCCCGCAAAAAACAAGCCCTTATATGGCCGTGTCAATGGAAAAATGAAAAAGTTATGGCTCTTGAAACGCAACTGCAAAATTAGTTGAAATTCAATGATTAGACCATTTTAAAAAACCTGCCCTGGTGGGCACGACAGGGTGGTAGGAAACCCGCCACTCAAGGGGTTAAAGGTTTTTCAGTAAATTATACGGTACATAAAATAGTATCACTGAAAAATACAACTCGTCCCGCAAAAACCGACCGACGGAAAAATAAGAGAGTCAGGATTTTTGGAAAGTGGGGAGGAAAAACAGAGAATGGGAAAGAAAAGGACCGCGTCCTTACAGGGGTTGTCCCGCGCCGAAACGTTTTTGTTTTTTTTTTCAAACCCCCCCCCCCGTTCGGCGCGAGACAACCCCGATGCAGGGGTTAAAAAAGATCACCGGACAGCGCTTACCTGAATCCCCGCGCTCCGGTGACTTCTTACTTACCCGGTGAAGATGGCCGCCGGCATCTTCTCCCTCTGTGGACCGCAGGGCTTCTGTGCGGTCCATTGCCGATTCCAGCCTCCTGATTGGCTGGAATCGGCACGTGACGGGGTGGAGCTACACGGAGCCCCATTGAGAAGATAAGAAGACCCGGACTGCGCAAGCGCGTCTAATTTGGCCATTAGACGGCGAAAATTAGACGGCAACCATGGAGACGAGGACGCTAGCAACGGAGCAGGTAAGTGAAAAACTTTTTATAACTTCTGTATGGCTCATAATTAATGCACAATGTACATTACAAAGTGCATTAATATGGCCATACAGAAGTGTATAGACCCACTTGCTGCCGCGGGACAACCCCTTTAAGGGGTTAATGGTCAAATCACAGCAAATTGGAGACAAGCCGTGCGACAAGTGCGCAGCCCCATCAGAGCGCGTTGTGTCTCCCACATGTGCGGTGGAGGTGTACTTGGCTCCGCTGGCGGCTGCTGATGTCCTGAATATGAAGCTGTGCTGCTATCGCCATCTAGTGGTGAAGTGGCAGCAGATTCCCGGCCACAGGGCCGCTCTGGGCTCTCAGCCTCTCCTCTCTTATTGATGACGGATCTTTTGTTCTTTGTCATTTTCTTATTTTTTCATCGATGGATTTCTTCGCCTTCGGCTTCTTTCTGTTCGCTTTTCTCTGCCGGTTGCTTGGAAACGCGCAATGAAATGGTCTCCAGCGCAAAACACTCGACAGAACGAGCCGTGCGAAAAGAGAATTACAAGTAGATTATATGGCTGGGATCATTATACGATGAATGGACCCCCAACCGATGGAGGGCAGATAGTGAGCGGGTCATTATGGAGGTGGGCGCAGTTCTCTCTAAGCTGGGATCAGGTACATATCAGCATCTGGTGCCCGGATACACAGCGCCACACAGCGCCCAGATAATGGCTGTGATACCTGGGGGCGGACTACGGCAATGTTCATCCTGAGAGTCCTGGTTCATGACTACATCACCTTACATCATGGAGGTGCAGGGTCTCTATGGAAGGGGATCGGGAGCCAATTGCGCTCCATACAATGCTGGTGCCGGCTGTTTCTTACAGCCATCACTTACGCTGATCCCAGCTGTTAACCCTTTAAATGATGCTTTCAATTTTGACACTGGCATTTAAATGCCGCGATTGTAGTTCAGAGGTCACATTGCTCCCCACGATAAAATTGCAGGGTGGCGTTCAGTTGCAATGGCAGCCAAGGGCCTTCTGCCAATGCAGGTTGCCTATCAAGCCATGCCTGTGGTGTGATTTGATAGATTGCCTGTCAGATCACGGTATAATGTAATGCTATCATAGTATCATAGAATGGTGGAGTTGGAAGGGACCTCCAGGGTCATCGGGTCCAACCCCCTGCTCAGTGCAAGATCCACTAAATCATCACAGACAGATGTCTGTCTGGCCACTGAAGACTTCCATTGAAGGAGAACTCCCCACCTCCCGTGGTAACCTGTTCCACTCATTGATCCCCCTCACTGTCTAATATCTAATCTGTGTCTCCTCCCTTTCAGTTTCATCCCATTGCTTCTAGTCTTTCCTTGTACCAGAACTGGACGCAGTATTCCAGATGAGGTCTGACTAAGGAAGAGTAGAGGGGATAATGACCTCACGTGATCTAGACTCTATGCTTCTCCTAATACATCCCAGAATTGTGTTTGCCTTTTTGGCTGCTGCATCACATTGTTGACTCATGTTCAGTCTATGATCTATTAGTATACCCAAGTCTTTTTCACATGTACTGCTGCTTAGCCCAATTTCTCCCATTCTGTATGTGCTTTCGTCATTTTTCTTGCCCAGATGTAGGACTTTGCATTTCCTATATTATATCATACTGCAGGAGTGATCAAAGCAGCGAAAGTTCTTGTCCCTGATGGGGACTAAAAAAATTTAAGAATCAGTTCAAAAAAGTTTTATTAATTATTTTAAAAATCAAAGGTAATTAAAGTAAAAAAACCTTTCGTAATAATGAAAAAATTAAAATAAAAAACCCTGAAAACCTATTCGGTATGGCGGCACCTATAAGTCCGATCCATCAAAGTCATGCATTATTTACCCCGCGTGGTGAACGTCCTCAAAAGAAAACCACACATCGCCAAAATTGCGCTTCTTTTTGGTCACCTCGTCTCCCAAAAAGTGTAATAAAAAGTCATATGTCTTCCAAAATGATACCAAAAGAAACAACAAGAAATCCTGCGAAGAAGAAGCCGTCGCAAAACTATGTCGACGGAAAAACGAAAAGTCCATGGGGCTCAGAAAATAATTTGAGTTTTTTTCTAAAGATATTTTATTTTTTAAAAGTAGTTCAACAAAGAAAACTCCATACATTTGGTATCATAGAGGTCTGACCGACCCGTAGAATAAAGGTGTGGTGTCAATGTTTGCTGTGGTGTTTACTCCGTAAAAACAAGACCCCCTAAAGATGGAGGAAATTCATTTTTTTCCATTTCACTCCACTTAGAATTTTTAAAAAATTTTCAGTACATTATATCATACATTACATAACACTTGAAAAATGAAAATCAATGCAATGGCTGTGATTGGTTCATCGAGCGCTGCAGTGATTGGCTGAGCCACGGCACTCGAGAACCAATCAGAGCCAGCGCTTCCTGGGTTTTTAAACCCCTCACCAGGAAGCGCTGGGTGAAAACTATTAGCAAGAGATGCAGAGGAGAGGCGGAGCGGACGGCACCTGTTAGGCAATGTATTGTTTGTTTTTTATGCAGCTAGGGCTTATTTTAGGGACAAACAGCAGGACTTCCTACTGTAAACATTGCATCGCACTGCATGAAAAACACGATTTCGTGCGATGCAACACAAAGGAGGCTCCATAGGGAAACACGGGCTACAAAGATAGCAAATCGCAGTAATATTCAGCAGGCTGCAATTTTTTTTCTCTTGCAATGTAGCAGCCTACAAAATAGTGTTAATGTGAAGGAGCCCATTGGGAGCGCGGGCCTCACATACATGTGATCTGTAGGATGTCACATCGCGAGAAAATAGCACAATTTTGTCACCCGTGTAAAAGCGGCCTTATTTCTCCAAAATGTTCTCAACCTAATGCTAGAGCGAATTACAAACCACCCCGAAATAAACGCTTGTCCGCCCCGGTATCAGACTGCAACACCCAGGACCTGCTCTTCTAAAGGGGTCGTCCAGGTGGGGGGGTCTCCGCTCCTCTTGAGAGTCTCCTGAACTTTTTGGTAAGTACTGAATGTAGGTTGATCGTCCTGAGAATGGCAAAGGTCTGGTGTAAATTACTAATGTGCAATATCACATCTCATCAGCAGGTGGCGATATACAGTAGAGAATTACCCTATTATATTGCTTAAAAGGGTTTCCTGGACTTTAAATGGAACCTGTAATCACGTTTTCCTAATGCCGGCTTCACAAGGCGTATTTGCGTGCGCAAGATTTGTGCGCCTGATGCGCAGAGAATAGAACTCATTGCAGTGGGTTCGTTCGCATTCCTGTATTTTGCACCTGTGTTTCAGTTGCGCAAAAAGAATACAGCGTGCTCTGTTTTTCTGCGTATTTACGTACCAAAGGTCCCCATAGAAGTCAATGGGGGTCTTCAAATGTGCGCGCAATACGCAAGGAGATTCATGAAACGCTGCGGAATTCCACTGGGTAAATGACTAATTAGCCATTTCAATCGTTGCGTCTTTGTTTGTTGCCCGCAAATGAACACGTGCTGCGGGCTGGAAAAATGCAGTAAAATACCCCAATGCGCGCGCAAAAAAGCCTGATTCAGTGCACAAAAAAGTTGTGCTGAGGCGCGCAAATGTTCATATGAAGCCGGCCTCATCCAGACAATGCGTAGCGCTAAAAAACGCTGTTATAGCTTCATCACTTAAAGTTTCCCCGCCTGGTATGCAAATGAGCTGAAAAGAGTCAGATTTTGTCCGCTCACCTGCCAGCATTACATTTTTATTCATTTTAAGCCTTTTTAACACTTTTTTATTTCCTGGTAAACACCTTAAAAGTGCAACCAAACATTTTAAAAACTGCATAATGACATGTCAGAAGTTTGATCAGTGGGGGTCCGAGTGCTGAGACCCCAAAGGATTACTGGAATGAATGGTCAGAAGGGCTCATCTGAGCACAAGGTCCGGGGCTGACTGAAAGCAGAGATCTTGAAAATGGTGAGGAACTGAAACACTAACAGGGACCTTAACTTATGGCTGCATGCCAGAACTCTGGTGTAGAAGAGAACCACTTGTGCAAGAATTTGGGGACTTTTCTGCACTGTCTGCGGCTTTTGTGGCCCTTCCCTGCATTCACAAGCGATGATTGTTCCTGTGAAAGAGCGCATGAACAATTATTGCTGGGGCGGCTTGTCGGGTGTCCAACAGATTGTCCGCTGTACAGATGGGACACGGTCACCTTTATTGTCATCTTAACTAGAGATGAGCGAGCGTACTCGGAAAAGCACTACTCGCTCGAGTAATTTGCTTTATCCGAGTATCGCTGTGCTCGTCCCTGAAGATTCGGGTGCCGCTGCGGCTGACAGGTGAGTCGCAGCCGGGAGCAGGGGAGAGCGGGCGGGAGAGAGGGAGAGAAAGATCTCCCCTCCGTTCCTCCCCGCTCTCCCCTACAGCTCCCCGCTCCGTGCCGGCACCCGAATCTTCAGGGACGAGCACAGCGATACTCGGATAAAGCAAATTACTCGAGCGAGTAGTGCTTTTCCGAATACGCTCGCTCATCTCTAGTCTTAACCCATTTAAAAGTTATTGCTCTCTTATCTTAGCACAACAAAACACAATGTAAAGTAATTCAAAGTGCGAATGAACCCCTGATAGCACCGAATGAACCCCTGATAGCACCGGCTCTGCCATATCGAATGAAGAATGAAACCCTGAGAGCACCGCCTCTGCCATAGAATGAACCCCGGAGAGCACTGGCTCTGCCATATCGAATGAACCCCTAATAGTACCGGCTCTGCCATAGAATGAACCCCTGATAGCACCGACTCTGCCATAGCAAATGAACCTCTGATACCACCGGCTCTGCCATATCGAATGAACTCCTGATATCACCGGCTCTGCCATATCGAATGAACCCCTGAGAGCACCGGCTCTGCCATATCGAATGAACCCCTGATAACACTGTCTTTACCATATCGAATGAACCCCTGATAGCACCGGCTCTGCCATATCGAATGAACCCCTGATAGCACCGGCTCTGCCATATCGAATGAACCCCTGAGAGCACCGGCTCTGCCATATCGAATGAACCCCTGATAACACTGTCTTTACCATATCGAATGAACCCCTGATAGCACCGGCTCTGCCATATCAAATGAACCCCTGATAGCACCGCCTCTGCCATATCAAATGAAACCCTGATAGCACCGCCTCTGCCATAGAATGAACCCCTAATAGCACCGGCTCTGCCATATCGAATGAACCCCTGATAGCACCGGCTCTGCCATATCGAATGAACCCCTGATAGCACCGGCTCTGCCTGTTCAAATGAACCCTTGATAGCACCGGCTCTGCCATAGAATGAACCCCTGATAGCACCGGCTCTGCCATAGAATGAACCCCTAATAGTACCGGCTCTGCCATAGAATGAACCCCTGATACCACCGCCTCTGCTATATCGAATGAACCCCTGATACCACCGGCTCTGCCATATCGAATGAACCCCTGATACCACCGGCTCTGCCTGTTCAAATGAACCCTTGATAGCACCGGCTCTGCCATAGAATGAACCCCTGATAGCACCGGCTCTGCTATAGAATGAACCCCTAATAGTACCGGCTCTGCCATAGAATGAACCCCTGATACCACCGGCTCTGCTATATCGAATGAACCCCTGATAGCACCGGCTCTGCCATATCGAATGAACCCCTGATAGCAACGGCTCTGCCATATCGAATGAACCCCTGATAGCACCGGCTCTGCCATATCGAATGAACCCCTGATACAACCGGCTCTGCCATATCGAATGAACCCCTGATACCACCGGCGCTGCCATATCAAATGAACCCCTGATGCCACCAGCTCTGCCATAGAATGAACCCCTAATAGCACCGGCTCTGCCATATCGAATGAACCCCTGAGAGCACCGGCTCTGCCATAGAATGAACCCCTGATAGTGCCGGCTCTGCCATATCAAATGAACCCCTGAGAGCACCGGCTCTGCCACAGAATGAACCCCTGATAGCACCGGCTCTGCCATATCGAATGAACCCCTGAGAGCACCGGCTCTGCCATAGAATGAACCCCTGATAGCACCGGCTCTGCCATATCGAATGAACCCCTGATAGCATCGGCTCTGCCATATCGAATGAACCCCTGATACCACCGGCTCTGCCATATCGAATGAACCCCTGATACTACCGGCTCTGCCATATCAAATGAACCCCTGATGGCACCGGCTCTGCCATATCAAATGAACCCCTGATGGCACCGGCTCTGCCATATCAAATGATCCCCTGATAGCACCGGCTCTGCCATAGAATGAACCCCTAATAGTACCGGCTCTGCCATAGAATGAAACCCTGATAGCACCGGCTCTGCCATATCGAATGAACCCCTGAGACCACCGGCTCTGCCATATCAAATGAAGCCCTGATGGCACCGCCTCTGCCATATCAAATGAACCCCTGATAGCAACGGCTCTGCCATAGAATGAACCCCTAATAGTACCGGCTCTGCCATAAAATGAACCCCTGATAGCACCGGCTCTGCCATATCGAATAAACCCCTGATAGCACCGGCTCTGCCATATCGAATGAACCCCTAATACCACCGGCTCTGCCATATCAAATGAACCCCTGATACCACCGACTCTGCCATATCGAATGAACCCCTGATACCACCGGCTCTGCCATATCGAATGAACCCCTTATACCACCGGCTCTGCCAAATCGAATGAACCCCTGAGAGCACCGGCTCTGCCATATCGAATGAACCCCTGATAGCACAGGCTCTTCCACAGAATGAACCCCTGATACCACCGGCTCTGCCATATCGAATGAACGACTGATACCACCGGTTCTGCCATATCAAATGAACCCCTGATGGCAGCGGCTCTGCCATATCAAATGAACCCCTGATAGCACCGCCTCTGCCATATCGAATGAACCCCTGATGGCAGCGGCTCTGCCATATCAAATGAACCCCTGAGAGCACCGGCTCTGCCATATCGAATGAAACCCTGATAGTACCGGCTCTGCCATATCGAATGAACCCCTGATGGCACCGGCTCTGCCATATCGAATGAACCCCTGATGGCACCGGCTCTGCCAGAGAATGAACCCCTGATAGTACCGGCTCAGCCATAGAGTTAACCCCTGATAGCACCGACTCTGCCATATCGAATGAACCCCTGATAGCACCGGCTCTGCCATATCGAATGAACCCCTGATAGCACCGGCTCTGCCATATCGAATGAACCCCTAATACCACCGGCTCTGCCATATCGAATGAACCCCTGATACCACCGGCTCTGCCATATCGAATGAACCCCTGATACCACCGGCTCTGCCATATCGAATGAACCCCTGATACCACCGGCTCTGCCATATCAAATGAACCCCTGATGGCACCGGCTCTGCCATACCAAATGAACCCCTGATAGCACCGGCTCTGCCATAGAATGAACCCCTAATAGTACCAGCTCTGCCATAAAATGAACCCCTGATAGCACCGGCTCTGCCATATCGAATGAACCCCTGATAGCACCGGCTCTGCCATATCGAATGAACCCCTGATAGCACTGGCTCTGCCATATCGAATGAACCCCTGATACCACCGGCTCTGCCATATCAAATGAACCCCTGATGGCACCGGCTCTGCCATATCAAATGAACCCCTGATGGCATCGGCTCTGCCATAGAATGAACCCCTAATAGTACCGGCTCTGCCATAGAATGAAACCCTGATAGCACAGGCTCTGCCATATCGAATGAACCCCTGATAGCACCGGCTCTGCCATATCGAATGAACACTGATGGCACCAGCTCTGCCATATCAAATGAACCCCTGATAGCACCGGCTCTGCCATAGAATGAACCCCTAATAGTACCGGCTCTGCCATAAAATGAACCCCTGATAGCACCGCCTCTCCCATATCGAATGAACCCCTGATAGCACCGGCTCTGCCATATCGAATGAACCCCTGATAGCACCGGCTCTGCCATATCGAATGAACCCCTAATACCACCGGCTCTGCCATATCGAATGAACCCCTGATACCACCGTCTCTGCCATATCGAATGAACCCCTGATACCACCGGCTCTGCCATATCGAATGAACCCCTGATACCACCGGCTCTGCCATATCAAATGAACCCCTGATGGCACCGACTCTGCCATACCAAATGAACCCCTGATAGCACCGGCTCTGCCATAAAATGAACCCCTAATAGTACCGGCTCTGCCATAGAATGAACCCCTGATACCACTGGCTCTGCTATATCGAATGAACCCCTGATAGCACCGGCTCAGCCATATCGAATGAACCCCTGATAGCAACGGCTCTGCCATATCGAATGAACCCCTGATAGCACCGGCTCTGCCATATCGAATGAACCCCTGATACAACCGGCTCTGCCATATCGAATGAACCCCTGATACCACCGGCGCTGCCATATCGAATGAACCCCTGAGAGCACCGGCTCTGCCATATCGAATGAACCCCTGATGCCACCAGCTCTGCCATAGAATGAACCCCTGATAGTACCGGCTCAGCCATAGAGTTAACCCCTGATGGCACCGGCTCTGCCATAGAATGAACCCCTAATAGCACCGACTCTGCCATATCGAATGAACCCCTGATAGCACCGGCTCTGCCATATCGAATGAACACTGATGGCACCAGCTCTGCCATATCAAATGAACCCCTGATAGCACCGGCTCTGCCATAGAATGAACCCCTAATAGTACCGGCTCTGCCATAAAATGAACCCCTGATAGCACCGCCTCTCCCATATCGAATGAACCCCTGATAGCACCGGCTCTGCCATATCGAATGAACCCCTGATAGCACCGGCTCTGCCATATCGAATGAACCCCTAATACCACCGGCTCTGCCATATCGAATGAACCCCTGATACCACCGTCTCTGCCATATCGAATGAACCCCTGATACCACCGGCTCTGCCATATCGAATGAACCCCTGATGGCACCGGCTCTGCCATATCGAATGAACCCCTGATGGCACCGGCTCTGCCAGAGAATGAACCCCTGATAGTACCGGCTCAGCCATAGAGTTAACCCCTGATAGCACCGACTCTGCCATATCGAATGAACCCCTGATAGCACCGGCTCTGCCATATCGAATGAACCCCTGATAGCACCGGCTCTGCCATATCGAATGAACCCCTAATACCACCGGCTCTGCCATATCGAATGAACCCCTGATACCACCGGCTCTGCCATATCGAATGAACCCCTGATACCACCGGCTCTGCCATATCGAATGAACCCCTGATACCACCGGCTCTGCCATATCAAATGAACCCCTGATGGCACCGGCTCTGCCATACCAAATGAACCCCTTATAGCACGGGCTCTGCCATAGAATGAACCCCTAATAGTACCAGCTCTGCCATAAAATGAACCCCTGATAGCACCGGCTCTGCCATATCGAATGAACCCCTGATAGCACCGGCTCTGCCATATCGAATGAACCCCTGATAGCACCGGCTCTGCCATATCGAATGAACCCCTGATACCACCGGCTCTGCCATATCAAATGAACCCCTGATGGCACCGGCTCTGCCATATCAAATGAACCCCTGATGGCATCGGCTCTGCCATAGAATGAACCCCTAATAGTACCGGCTCTGCCATAGAATGAAACCCTGATAGCACAGGCTCTGCCATATCGAATGAACCCCTGATAGCACCGGCTCTGCCATATCGAATGAACACTGATGGCACCAGCTCTGCCATATCAAATGAACCCCTGATAGCACCGGCTCTGCCATAGAATGAACCCCTAATAGTACCGGCTCTGCCATAAAATGAACCCCTGATAGCACCGCCTCTCCCATATCGAATGAACCCCTGATAGCACCGGCTCTGCCATATCGAATGAACCCCTGATAGCACCGGCTCTGCCATATCGAATGAACCCCTAATACCACCGGCTCTGCCATATCGAATGAACCCCTGATACCACCGTCTCTGCCATATCGAATGAACCCCTGATACCACCGGCTCTGCCATATCGAATGAACCCCTGATACCACCGGCTCTGCCATATCAAATGAACCCCTGATGGCACCGACTCTGCCATACCAAATGAACCCCTGATAGCACCGGCTCTGCCATAGAATGAACCCCTAATAGTACCGGCTCTGCCATAGAATGAACCCCTGATACCACCGGCTCTGCTATATCGAATGAACCCCTGATAGCACCGGCTCAGCCATATCGAATGAACCCCTGATAGCAACGGCTCTGCCATATCGAATGAACCCCTGATAGCACCGGCTCTGCCATATCGAATGAACCCCTGATACAACCAGCTCTGCCATATCGAATGAACCCCTGATACCACCGGCGCTGCCATATCGAATGAACCCCTGAGAGCACCGGCTCTGCCATATCGAATGAACCCCTGATGCCACCAGCTCTGCCATAGAATGAACCCCTGATAGTACCGGCTCAGCCATAGAGTTAACCCCTGATGGCACCGGCTCTGCCATAGAATGAACCCCTAATAGCACCGACTCTGCCATATCGAATGAACCCCTGATAGCACCGGCTCTGCCATATCGAATGAACACTGATGGCACCAGCTCTGCCATATCAAATGAACCCCTGATAGCACCGGCTCTGCCATAGAATGAACCCCTAATAGTACCGGCTCTGCCATAAAATGAACCCCTGATAGCACCGCCTCTCCCATATCGAATGAACCCCTGATAGCACCGGCTCTGCCATATCGAATGAACCCCTGATAGCACCGGCTCTGCCATATCGAATGAACCCCTAATACCACCGGCTCTGCCATATCGAATGAACCCCTGATACCACCGTCTCTGCCATATCGAATGAACCCCTGATACCACCGGCTCTGCCATATCGAATGAACCCCTGATGGCACCGGCTCTGCCATATCGAATGAACCCCTGATGGCACCGGCTCTGCCAGAGAATGAACCCCTGATAGTACCGGCTCAGCCATAGAGTTAACCCCTGATAGCACCGACTCTGCCATATCGAATGAACCCCTGATAGCACCGGCTCTGCCATATCGAATGAACCCCGGATAGCACCGGCTCTGCCATATCGAATGAACCCCTAATACCACCGGCTCTGCCATATCGAATGAACCCCTGATACCACCGGCTCTGCCATATCGAATGAACCCCTGATACCACCGGCTCTGCCATATCGAATGAACCCCTGATACCACCGGCTCTGCCATATCAAATGAACCCCTGATGGCACCGGCTCTGCCATACCAAATGAACCCCTGATAGCACCGGCTCTGCCATAGAATGAACCCCTAATAGTACCAGCTCTGCCATAAAATGAACCCCTGATAGCACCGGCTCTGCCATATCGAATGAACCCCTGATAGCACCGGCTCTGCCATATCGAATGAACCCCTGATAGCACCGGCTCTGCCATATCGAATGAACCCCTGATACCACCGGCTCTGCCATATCAAATGAACCCCTGATGGCACCGGCTCTGCCATATCAAATGAACCCCTGATGGCATCGGCTCTGCCATAGAATGAACCCCTAATAGTACCGGCTCTGCCATAGAATGAAACCCTGATAGCACAGGCTCTGCCATATCGAATGAACCCCTGATAGCACCGGCTCTGCCATATCGAATGAACACTGATGGCACCAGCTCTGCCATATCAAATGAACCCCTGATAGCACCGGCTCTGCCATAGAATGAACCCCTAATAGTACCGGCTCTGCCATAAAATGAACCCCTGATAGCACCGCCTCTCCCATATCGAATGAACCCCTGATAGCACCGGCTCTGCCATATCGAATGAACCCCTGATAGCACCGGCTCTGCCATATCGAATGAACCCCTAATACCACCGGCTCTGCCATATCGAATGAACCCCTGATACCACCGTCTCTGCCATATCGAATGAACCCCTGATACCACCGGCTCTGCCATATCGAATGAACCCCTGATACCACCGGCTCTGCCATATCAAATGAACCCCTGATGGCACCGACTCTGCCATACCAAATGAACCCCTGATAGCACCGGCTCTGCCATAGAATGAACCCCTAATAGTACCGGCTCTGCCATAGAATGAACCCCTGATACCACCGGCTCTGCTATATCGAATGAACCCCTGATAGCACCGGCTCAGCCATATCGAATGAACCCCTGATAGCAACGGCTCTGCCATATCGAATGAACCCCTGATAGCACCGGCTCTGCCATATCGAATGAACCCCTGATACAACCAGCTCTGCCATATCGAATGAACCCCTGATACCACCGGCGCTGCCATATCGAATGAACCCCTGAGAGCACCGGCTCTGCCATATCGAATGAACCCCTGATGCCACCAGCTCTGCCATAGAATGAACCCCTGATAGTACCGGCTCAGCCATAGAGTTAACCCCTGATGGCACCGGCTCTGCCATAGAATGAACCCCTAATAGCACCGACTCTGCCATATCGAATGAACCCCTGATAGCACCGGCTCTGCCATATCGAATGAACACTGATGGCACCAGCTCTGCCATATCAAATGAACCCCTGATAGCACCGGCTCTGCCATAGAATGAACCCCTAATAGTACCGGCTCTGCCATAAAATGAACCCCTGATAGCACCGCCTCTCCCATATCGAATGAACCCCTGATAGCACCGGCTCTGCCATATCGAATGAACCCCTGATAGCACCGGCTCTGCCATATCGAATGAACCCCTAATACCACCGGCTCTGCCATACCAAATGAACCCCTGATAGCACCGGCTCTGCCATAGAATGAACCCCTAATAGCACCGACTCTGCCATATCGAATGAACCCCTGATAGCACCGGCTCTGCCATATCGAATGAACACTGATGGCACCAGCTCTGCCATATCAAATGAACCCCTGATAGCACCGGCTCTGCCATAGAATGAACCCCTAATAGTACCAACTCTGCCATAGAATGAACCCCTGATAGCACCGACTCTGCCATAGCAAATGAACCTCTGATACCACCGGCTCTGCCATATCGAATGAACTCCTGATATCACCGGCTCTGCCATATCGAATGAACCCCTGAGAGCACCGGCTCTGCCATATCGAATGAACCCCTGATAACACTGTCTTTACCATATCGAATGAACCCCTGATAGCACCGGCTCTGCCATATCGAATGAACCCCTGATAGCACCGGCTCTGCCATATCGAATGAACCCCTGAGAGCACCGGCTCTGCCATATCGAATGAACCCCTGATAACACTGTCTTTACCATATCGAATGAACCCCTGATAGCACCGGCTCTGCCATATCAAATGAACCCCTGATAGCACCGCCTCTGCCATATCAAATGAAACCCTGATAGCACCGCCTCTGCCATAGAATGAACCCCTAATAGCACCGGCTCTGCCATATCGAATGAACCCCTGATAGCACCGGCTCTGCCATATCGAATGAACCCCTGATAGCACCGGCTCTGCCTGTTCAAATGAACCCTTGATAGCACCGGCTCTGCCATAGAATGAACCCCTGATAGCACCGGCTCTGCCATAGAATGAACCCCTAATAGTATCGGCTCTGCCATAGAATGAACCCCTGATACCACCGCCTCTGCTATATCGAATGAACCCCTGATACCACCGGCTCTGCCATATCGAATGAACCCCTGATACCACCGGCTCTGCCTGTTCAAATGAACCCTTGATAGCACCGGCTCTGCCATAGAATGAACCCCTGATAGCACCGGCTCTGCCATAGAATGAACCCCTAATAGTACCGGCTCTGCCATAGAATGAACCCCTGATACCACCGGCTCTGCTATATCGAATGAACCCCTGATAGCACCGGCTCTGCCATATCGAATGAACCCCTGATAGCAACGGCTCTGCCATATCGAATGAACCCCTGATAGCACCGGCTCTGCCATATCGAATGAACCCCTGATACAACCGGCTCTGCCATATCGAATGAACCCCTGATACCACCGGCGCTGCCATATCAAATGAACCCCTGATGCCACCAGCTCTGCCATAGAATGAACCCCTAATAGCACCGGCTCTGCCATATCGAATGAACCCCTGAGAGCACCGGCTCTGCCATAGAATGAACCCCTGATAGTGCCGGCTCTGCCATATCAAATGAACCCCTGAGAGCACCGGCTCTGCCACAGAATGAACCCCTGATAGCACCGGCTCTGCCATATCGAATGAACCCCTGAGAGCACCGGCTCTGCCATAGAATGAACCCCTGATAGCACTGGCTCTGCCATATCGAATGAACCCCTGATAGCATCGGCTCTGCCATATCGAATGAACCCCTGATACCACCGGCTCTGCCATATCGAATGAACCCCTGATACTACCGGCTCTGCCATATCAAATGAACCCCTGATGGCACCGGCTCTGCCATATCAAATGAACCCCTGATGGCACCGGCTCTGCCATATCAAATGATCCCCTGATAGCACCGGCTCTGCCATAGAATGAACCCCTAATAGTACCGGCTCTGCCATAGAATGAAACCCTGATAGCACCGGCTCTGCCATATCGAATGAACCCCTGAGACCACCGGCTCTGCCATATCAAATGAACCCCTGATGGCACCGGCTCTGCCATATCAAATGAACCCCTGATAGCAACGGCTCTGCCATAGAATGAACCCCTAATAGTACCGGCTCTGCCATAAAATGAACCCCTGATAGCACCGGCTCTGCCATATCGAATAAACCCCTGATAGCACCGGCTCTGCCATATCGAATGAACCCCTAATACCACCTGCTCTGCCATATCAAATGAACCCCTGATACCACCGACTCTGCCATATCGAATGAACCCCTGATACCACCGGCTCTGCCATATCGAATGAACCCCTTATACCACCGGCTCTGCCAAATCGAATGAACCCCTGAGAGCACCGGCTCTGCCATATCGAATGAACCCCTGATAGCACAGGCTCTTCCACAGAATGAACCCCTGATACCACCGGCTCTGCCATATCGAATGAACGACTGATACCACCGGTTCTGCCATATCAAATGAACCCCTGATGGCAGCGGCTCTGCCATATCAAATGAACCCCTGATAGCACCGCCTCTGCCATATCGAATGAACCCCTGATGGCAGCGGCTCTGCCATATCAAATGAACTCCTGAGAGCACCGGCTCTGCCATATCGAATGAAACCCTGATAGTACCGGCTCTGCCATATCGAATGAACCCCTGATGGCACCGGCTCTGCCATATCGAATGAACCCCTGATGGCACCGGCTCTGCCAGAGAATGAACCCCTGATAGTACCGGCTCAGCCATAGAGTTAACCCCTGATAGCACCGACTCTGCCATATCGAATGAACCCCTGATAGCACCGGCTCTGCCATATCGAATGAACCCCTGATAGCACCGGCTCTGCCATATCGAATAAACCCCTAATACCACCGGCTCTGCCATATCGAATGAACCCCTGATACCACCGGCTCTGCCATATCGAATGAACCCCTGATACCACCGGCTCTGCCATATCGAATGAACCCCTGATACCACCGGCTCTGCCATATCAAATGAACCCCTGATGGCACCGGCTCTGCCATACCAAATGAACCCCTGATAGCACCGGCTCTGCCATAGAATGAACCCCTAATAGTACCAGCTCTGCCATAAAATGAACCCCTGATAGCACCGGCTCTGCCATATCGAATGAACCCCTGATAGCACCGGCTCTGCCATATCGAATGAACCCCTGATAGCACCGGCTCTGCCATATCGAATGAACCCCTGATACCACCGGCTCTGCCATATCAAATGAACCCCTGATGGCACCGGCTCTGCCATATCAAATGAACCCCTGATGGCATCGGCTCTGCCATAGAATGAACCCCTAATAGTACCGGCTCTGCCATAGAATGAAACCCTGATAGCACAGGCTCTGCCATATCGAATGAACCCCTGATAGCACCGGCTCTGCCATATCGAATGAACACTGATGGCACCAGCTCTGCCATATCAAATGAACCCCTGATAGCACCGGCTCTGCCATAGAATGAACCCCTAATAGTACCGGCTCTGCCATAAAATGAACCCCTGATAGCACCGCCTCTCCCATATCGAATGAACCCCTGATAGCACCGGCTCTGCCATATCGAATGAACCCCTGATAGCACCGGCTCTGCCATATCGAATGAACCCCTAATACCACCGGCTCTGCCATATCGAATGAACCCCTGATACCACCGTCTCTGCCATATCGAATGAACCCCTGATACCACCGGCTCTGCCATATCGAATGAACCCCTGATACCACCGGCTCTGCCATATCAAATGAACCCCTGATGGCACCGACTCTGCCATACCAAATGAACCCCTGATAGCACCGGCTCTGCCATAGAATGAACCCCTAATAGTACCGGCTCTGCCATAGAATGAACCCCTGATACCACCGGCTCTGCTATATCGAATGAACCCCTGATAGCACCGGCTCAGCCATATCGAATGAACCCCTGATAGCAACGGCTCTGCCATATCGAATGAACCCCTGATAGCACCGGCTCTGCCATATCGAATGAACCCCTGATACAACCAGCTCTGCCATATCGAATGAACCCCTGATACCACCGGCGCTGCCATATCGAATGAACCCCTGAGAGCACCGGCTCTGCCATATCGAATGAACCCCTGATGCCACCAGCTCTGCCATAGAATGAACCCCTGATAGTACCGGCTCAGCCATAGAGTTAACCCCTGATGGCACCGGCTCTGCCATAGAATGAACCCCTAATAGCACCGACTCTGCCATATCGAATGAACCCCTGATAGCACCGGCTCTGCCATATCGAATGAACACTGATGGCACCAGCTCTGCCATATCAAATGAACCCCTGATAGCACCGGCTCTGCCATAGAATGAACCCCTAATAGTACCGGCTCTGCCATAAAATGAACCCCTGATAGCACCGCCTCTCCCATATCGAATGAACCCCTGATAGCACCGGCTCTGCCATATCGAATGAACCCCTGATAGCACCGGCTCTGCCATATCGAATGAACCCCTAATACCACCGGCTCTGCCATATCGAATGAACCCCTGATACCACCGTCTCTGCCATATCGAATGAACCCCTGATACCACCGGCTCTGCCATATCGAATGAACCCCTGATGGCACCGGCTCTGCCATATCGAATGAACCCCTGATGGCACCGGCTCTGCCAGAGAATGAACCCCTGATAGTACCGGCTCAGCCATAGAGTTAACCCCTGATAGCACCGACTCTGCCATATCGAATGAACCCCTGATAGCACCGGCTCTGCCATATCGAATGAACCCCTGATAGCACCGGCTCTGCCATATCGAATGAACCCCTAATACCACCGGCTCTGCCATATCGAATGAACCCCTGATACCACCGGCTCTGCCATATCGAATGAACCCCTGATACCACCGGCTCTGCCATATCGAATGAACCCCTGATACCACCGGCTCTGCCATATCAAATGAACCCCTGATGGCACCGGCTCTGCCATACCAAATGAACCCCTTATAGCACCGGCTCTGCCATAGAATGAACCCCTAATAGTACCAGCTCTGCCATAAAATGAACCCCTGATAGCACCGGCTCTGCCATATCGAATGAACCCCTGATAGCACCGGCTCTGCCATATCGAATGAACCCCTGATAGCACCGGCTCTGCCATATCGAATGAACCCCTGATACCACCGGCTCTGCCATATCAAATGAACCCCTGATGGCACCGGCTCTGCCATATCAAATGAACCCCTGATGGCATCGGCTCTGCCATAGAATGAACCCCTAATAGTACCGGCTCTGCCATAGAATGAAACCCTGATAGCACAGGCTCTGCCATATCGAATGAACCCCTGATAGCACCGGCTCTGCCATATCGAATGAACACTGATGGCACCAGCTCTGCCATATCAAATGAACCCCTGATAGCACCGGCTCTGCCATAGAATGAACCCCTAATAGTACCGGCTCTGCCATAGAATGAACCCCTAATAGTACCGGCTCTGCCATAAAATGAACCCCTGATAGCACCGCCTCTCCCATATCGAATGAACCCCTGATAGCACCGGCTCTGCCATATCGAATGAACCCCTGATAGCACCGGCTCTGCCATATCGAATGAACCCCTAATACCACCGGCTCTGCCATATCGAATGAACCCCTGATACCACCGTCTCTGCCATATCGAATGAACCCCTGATACCACCGGCTCTGCCATATCGAATGAACCCCTGATACCACCGGCTCTGCCATATCAAATGAACCCCTGATGGCACCGACTCTGCCATACCAAATGAACCCCTGATAGCACCGGCTCTGCCATAGAATGAACCCCTAATAGTACCGGCTCTGCCATAGAATGAACCCCTGATACCACCGGCTCTGCTATATCGAATGAACCCCTGATAGCACCGGCTCAGCCATATCGAATGAACCCCTGATAGCAACGGCTCTGCCATATCGAATGAACCCCTGATAGCACCGGCTCTGCCATATCGAATGAACCCCTGATACAACCAGCTCTGCCATATCGAATGAACCCCTGATACCACCGGCGCTGCCATATCGAATGAACCCCTGAGAGCACCGGCTCTGCCATATCGAATGAACCCCTGATGCCACCAGCTCTGCCATAGAATGAACCCCTGATAGTACCGGCTCAGCCATAGAGTTAACCCCTGATGGCACCGGCTCTGCCATAGAATGAACCCCTAATAGCACCGACTCTGCCATATCGAATGAACCCCTGATAGCACCGGCTCTGCCATATCGAATGAACACTGATGGCACCAGCTCTGCCATATCAAATGAACCCCTGATAGCACCGGCTCTGCCATAGAATGAACCCCTAATAGTACCGGCTCTGCCATAAAATGAACCCCTGATAGCACCGCCTCTCCCATATCGAATGAACCCCTGATAGCACCGGCTCTGCCATATCGAATGAACCCCTGATAGCACCGGCTCTGCCATATCGAATGAACCCCTAATACCACCGGCTCTGCCATATCGAATGAACCCCTGATACCACCGGCTCTGCCATATCGAATGAACCCCTGATACCACCGGCTCTGCCATATCGAATGAACCCCTGATACCACCGGCTCTGCCATATCAAATGAACCCCTGATGGCACCGGCTCTGCCATACCAAATGAACCCCTGATAGCACCGGCTCTGCCATAGAATGAACCCCTAATAGTACCAGCTCTGCCATAAAATGAACCCCTGATAGCACCGGCTCTGCCATATCGAATGAACCCCTGATAGCACCGGCTCTGCCATATCGAATGAACCCCTGATAGCACCGGCTCTGCCATATCGAATGAACCCCTGATACCACCGGCTCTGCCATATCAAATGAACCCCTGATGGCACCGGCTCTGCCATATCAAATGAACCCCTGATGGCATCGGCTCTGCCATAGAATGAACCCCTAATAGTACCGGCTCTGCCATAGAATGAAACCCTGATAGCACAGGCTCTGCCATATCGAATGAACCCCTGATAGCACCGGCTCTGCCATATCGAATGAACACTGATGGCACCAGCTCTGCCATATCAAATGAACCCCTGATAGCACCGGCTCTGCCATAGAATGAACCCCTAATAGTACCGGCTCTGCCATAAAATGAACCCCTGATAGCACCGCCTCTCCCATATCGAATGAACCCCTGATAGCACCGGCTCTGCCATATCGAATGAACCCCTGATAGCACCGGCTCTGCCATATCGAATGAACCCCTAATACCACCGGCTCTGCCATATCGAATGAACCCCTGATACCACCGTCTCTGCCATATCGAATGAACCCCTGATACCACCGGCTCTGCCATATCGAATGAACCCCTGATACCACCGGCTCTGCCATATCAAATGAACCCCTGATGGCACCGACTCTGCCATACCAAATGAACCCCTGATAGCACCGGCTCTGCCATAGAATGAACCCCTAATAGTACCGGCTCTGCCATAGAATGAACCCCTGATACCACCGGCTCTGCTATATCGAATGAACCCCTGATAGCACCGGCTCAGCCATATCGAATGAACCCCTGATAGCAACGGCTCTGCCATATCGAATGAACCCCTGATAGCACCGGCTCTGCCATATCGAATGAACCCCTGATACAACCAGCTCTGCCATATCGAATGAACCCCTGATACCACCGGCGCTGCCATATCGAATGAACCCCTGAGAGCACCGGCTCTGCCATATCGAATGAACCCCTGATGCCACCAGCTCTGCCATAGAATGAACCCCTGATAGTACCGGCTCAGCCATAGAGTTAACCCCTGATGGCACCGGCTCTGCCATAGAATGAACCCCTAATAGCACCGACTCTGCCATATCGAATGAACCCCTGATAGCACCGGCTCTGCCATATCGAATGAACACTGATGGCACCAGCTCTGCCATATCAAATGAACCCCTGATAGCACCGGCTCTGCCATAGAATGAACCCCTAATAGTACCGGCTCTGCCATAAAATGAACCCCTGATAGCACCGCCTCTCCCATATCGAATGAACCCCTGATAGCACCGGCTCTGCCATATCGAATGAACCCCTGATAGCACCGGCTCTGCCATATCGAATGAACCCCTAATACCACCGGCTCTGCCATATCGAAGGAACCCCTGATACCACCGTCTCTGCCATATCGAATGAACCCCTGATACCACCGGCTCTGCCATATCGAATGAACCCCTGATACCACCGACTCTGCCATATCAAATGAACCCCTGATGGCACCGGCTCTGCCATACCAAATGAACCCCTGATAGCACCGGCTCTGCCATAGAATGAACCCCTAATAGTACCGGCTCTGCCATAGAATGAACCCCTGATACCACCGGCTCTGCTATATCGAATGAACCCCTGATAGCACCGGCTCAGCCATATCGAATGAACCCCTGATAGCAACGGCTCTGCCATATCGAATGAACCCCTGATAGCACCGGCTCTGCCATATCGAATGAACCCCTGATACAACCAGCTCTGCCATATCGAATGAACCCCTGATACCACCGGCGCTGCCATATCGAATGAACCCCTGAGAGCACCGGCTCTGCCATATCGAATGAACCCCTGATGCCACCAGCTCTGCCATAGAATGAACCCCTGATAGTACCGGCTCAGCCATAGAGTTAACCCCTAATGGCACCGGCTCTGCCATAGAATGAACCCCTAATAGCACCGACTCTGCCATATCGAATGAATCCCTGATAGCACCGGCTCTGCCATAGAATGAACCCCTGATAGCACCGGCTCTGCCATATCGAATGAACCCCTGAGAGCACCGGCTCTACCATATCGAATGAACCCCTGATAGCATCGGCTCTGCCATATCGAATGAACCCCTGATACCACCGGCTCTGCCATATCGAATGAACCCCTGATACCACCGGCTCTGCCATATCAAATGATCCCCTGATAGCACCGGCTCTGCCATAGAATGAACCCCTAATAGTACCGGCTCTGCCATAGAATGAAACCCTGATAGTAGCGGCTCTGCCATATCGAATGAACCCCTGATAGCACCGGCTCTGCCATATCGAATGAACCCCTGAGAGCAGCGGCTCTGCCATATCAAATGAACCCCTGATGGCACCGGCTCTGCCATATCAAATGAACCCCTGATAGCAACGGCTCTGCCATAGAATGAACCCCTAATAGTACCGGCTCTGCCACAAAATGAACCCCTGATAGCACCGGCTCTGCCATATCGAATGAACCCCTGATAGCACCGGCTCTGCCATATCGAATGAACCCCTGATAGCACCGGCTCTGCCATATCGAATGAACCCCTAATACCACCGGCTCTGCCATATCAAATGAACCCCTGATACCACCGACTCTGCCATATCAAATGAACCCCTGATACCACCGGCTCTGCCATATCGAATGAACCCCTTATACCACCGGCTCTGCCAAATCGAATGAACCCCTGAGAGCACCGGCTCTGCCATATCGAATGAACCCCTGATAGCACCGACTCTGCCATATCGAATGAACCCCTGATACCACCGGCTCGGCCATATCGAATGAACCCCTGATACCACCGGCTCTGCCATACCAAATGAACCCCTGATGGCACCGGCTCTGCCATATCAAATGAACCCCTGATAGCACCGCCTCTGCCATAGAATGAACCCCTAATAGTACCGGCTCTGCCATAGAATGAACCCCTGATAGCACCGGCTCTGCCATATCGAATGAACCCCTGATACCACCGGCTCTGCCATATCAAATGAACCCCTGATGGCACCGGCTCTGCCATATCAAATGAACCCCTGATAGCACCGGCTCTGCCATAGAATGAACCCCTGATAGCACCGGCTCTGCCATATCGAATGAACCCCTGATACCACCGGCTCTGCCATATCGAATGAACCCCTGATACCACCGACTCTGCCATATCGACTGAACCCCTGAGACCACCGGCTCTGCCATATCGAATGAACCCCTGATAGCACCGGCTCTGCCATATCGAATGAACCCCTGATACCACCGGCTCTGCCATATCGAATGAACCCCTTATACCACCGGCTCTGCCATATCGAATGAAACCCTGATAGTACCAGCTCTGCCATATCGAATGAACCCCTGGTAGCACCAGCTCTGCCATATCGAATGAACCCCTGATGGCACCGGCTCTGCCATAGAATGAACCCCTGATAGTTCCGGCTCAGCCATAGAGTTAACCCCTGATTGCACCGGCTCTGCCATAGAATGAACCCCTGATAGCACCGGCTCTGCCATATCGAATGAACCCCTGATACCACCGGCTCTGCCATATCGAATGAACCCCTGATACAACCGGCTCTGCTATATCACCTCAGCAAGAGTCAGGCTAAAGAAATAAACATCTGTATAAATGATTTACTCCAGGAACTGGTGTAACATGCCAGAAGTGCCCAGCAGCTCGGACCTGGCAGATATGTCATGTAGGCACAAGGTGTCAAGATGCACCAAATACATGAAACCACAGGAAATTACACTAAGGTTTATTCAGACGACCGTATATCGGCTGGGTTTTCACGCCCGGCCAATATACGGCGTCTCTCTCTGCAGGGGGAGGAGCATGGAAGAGCTGGGAGCAGTGCTCTGAGCTCCCGCCCCCTCTCTGCCTCCTCTCCGCCCCCTCTCTGCCCCTCTGCACTATTTGCAATGAGGAGAGGCGGGGCTAATTCACGGAATTTAGCCCCGCCCCATCCCGCCTCCTTTCATTGCAAATAGTACAGAGGGGCGGAGAGGGGGCGGAGAGGGGGCGGGAGCTCAGAGCACTGCTCCTGGCTCTTCCATCCTCCCCTCCCCCTGCAGAGAGAGACGCCGTATATCGGCTCGGCGTGAAAACCGAGTTCTCCTTTAATGGAAGTGTTCAAACAAAGGCTGGACAGACATCTGTCTGGGATGATTTAGTGAATCCTGCACTGAGCAGGGGGTCGGACCCGATGACCCCGGAGGTCCGTTCCAACTCTACCATATAAGGTTTCATAAGACTGGATCGCCCCTTTAACTGAATCACCCACCACTGATCTTGGCTTGTGTCTCCTCTCTTCAGACCATGACAGATGTGCTAAGATGCTTTTACATGGGAAACCCCAGAGATAATCGTTGTGGCCCTCCTACCTCCATTCCCAGTAAACAGGCAGTCGTGTATAAGTGCCGACTGCCTGTTCACACGGCCGACCCCTCGTTCAGCTTTATGCATGCAGAAACTGAATGACAAACGAGAAGCGAACAAGTTCTTGTTTTGTTGTCCAGTTGGGGCATTTACACTGAGCGATAATTGCTCAGCTTCCCGCTGGATGCACTGAACGATTTATTGGCCCCTATAAAAGGGCCCTTATGGCCCCTTCACACGAATGTATGTGCAAAACGCTCGCCTAAGTGCAATGCATTTATGCCGTGTAGGATGCGCTTTTGCGTGTGCATTACTGCGTATTACTGTACTTTTTGCACTCACGGGGCCAGTTCTCATGGTCATGGGACCCCCGCCTTGATTTAAAAGGCTATTAAGCCTAATGAGGTCCAGATGTGTTCTTTTTTTTATTGAATTAGGCAACATACCGCGCATTTGCACACGTTTTTTGGACGCATAGACCCCTATGGGCACCTTTGATGTGCAAATGTGCACAAAAATAGAGCATGCTGCGTTTTTTCCCGCTCACCAATACGTTCGTGTGAAGGGGCCGCAGCGTCGGGCGGTTTCTGCAGTCGCTCCAGCCCTGCTCGCCTTCATACTGCGCAGAATGTTTAATAATCATCAAATACTTCAGTGAAATTGAAGCAACATCTCCAAGGAATATTCAGGCAGGAAGGTGATTCACTGATGCCTTAAGTGGTTTTGGCAGCTTGTATTCCTTGCTGGTTGAGTAGATGGAACAAAGCCAGAAGAGACATTACAAGTCAAGCCTTCCAGGTAAGTAATGGCAGTGTGCATGTGTATGGAGGAGTCAGCAGCAACAGCATTCATTATAACATCCCTGGGGGAGTAGAGCTGTGAAGGGGTTAATGATAACATCCCTGGTGGTCTGAACTGGAGAAGGAGAATGGTAACATCCATGATGGTCTAGGTTAGTGAAAGTGCAAAAAATCCTGTCAACAGCCATTTAGTGTGCAGCCATGCTTCCTCTAGCCCTGCCCGAAAGGCTTGGAGGGGTTCAGACGAGGCGGGTTTGCCATGAACCCTCCGCATGGAGACTCTGCGACATTTACAGTAACAGCAAAGAGGATGAGATTTTGAAAATCTCATCCACAAGCTGCAGAAATAATCTGCAGAAAACCCGGGCGGAGATTGACATGCGGTGCGGAATTCAGTTCTGCAGAATGTCAATTTTATTGCCGTTTCCACTGCGGAATTCACCTCTTCTCAATGAGGGGTTGAATTCCGTACAGGAATACTTAATTAAACCGGCTTTAAAATCTGTTTTGGATCATTTACGTATGGATCCAGGCTTAATGATAATGCCGCTGGTGATCTAGGGCACTGAAAGTGTTTCTGAATTTATTCCTGGTGGTCTAGGATAGTGAAAGGGTAATGATAACATCCATGGCTGTCTAGAGTAGTAAAGAATTAATGATAACATTGCCAATGGTGGCAAAGGGGTTAAAGGGTTAACAATAACATCCCTGGTGGCCTAAATAGTAAAGGGTCAATGGTAACATCCCTGGTGATTTAGGGCAAGGTGGTAGTCCAGAGAAGTATAGGGTTACTAATAATTAACCTTGAGTACTGAAATAGTTAATGTTAATATTCTTGGAGGTCTAGCCTAATAAAAAGTTAATAATAGCATTCCTGATGGACTAGAGTAGTGAAAGAGTTAATGCTAACATGCCTTGTGGTCTAGAGTAATAAAGGGTTACTAATAATATTCCAGGTAGTTTAGGGCAGTGAAAGGGTTAATGATAACATCTCTGGTGCTATAGACTACTAAAGGGTTACTAATAGGATTTCTGGCGGTCTAAGATAGTGAAAGGTTTAATGGTAACATCTGTGGTGGTCTAGAATAGTAAAGGGTTATTAATAATAGCCCTGGTGGTCTGGAGTAGTAATGGGTTATTAATAATAGCCCTGGTGGTCTGGAGTAGTAAAGGGTTATTAATAATAGCCCTGGTGGTCTGGAGTAGTAATGGATTATTAATAATAGCCCTGGTGGTCTGGAGTAGTAATGGGTTATTAATAATAGCCCTGGTGGTCTGGAGTAGTAAAGGGTTATTAATAATAGCCCTGGTGGTCTGGAGTAGTAATGGATTATTAATAATAGCCCTGGTGGTCTGGAGTAGTAATGGGTTATTAATAATAGCCCTGGTGGTCTGGAGTAGTAAAGGGTTTTTAATAATAGCCCTGGTGGTCTGGAGTAGTAATGGGTTATTAATAATAGCCCTGGTGGTCTGAAGTAGTAATGGGTTATTAATAATAGTCCTGGTGGTCTGGAGTAGTAAAGGGTTATTAATAATAGCCCTGGTGGTCTGGAGTAGTAAAGGGTTATTAATAATAGCCCTGGTGGTCTGGAGTAGTAATGGGTTATTAATAATAGCCCTGGTGGTCTGGAGTAGTAATGGGTTATTAATAATAGCCCTGGTGGTCTGGAGTAGTAATCGGTTATTAATAATAGCCCTGGTGGTCTGGAGTAGTAAAGGGTTATTAATAATAACCCTGGTGGTCTGGAGTAGTAATGGGTTATTAATAATAGCCCTGGTGGTCTGGAGTAGTAATGGGTTATTAATAATAGCCCTGGTGGTCTGGAGTAGTAATGGGTTATTAATAATAGCCCTGGTGGTCTGGAGTAGTTAAGGATCACAGAAAATGTGGCCCAGAAGGGAAATGACACGTAAAGCCAAACACATCACTTACCTAGGTGTTGGGTCACAGATGCTTTGGTTTTTATGGCCTTTTCCCTTTAGTTAGACTATGTGGAGTGCGACATTTGGCTGCGTCCGGAGTCAGGTGACCAAAGATTGCTTTGTAGTCCTGCGACCTCGTACTGCCATTGAAGTCAATGGGGGCACAATTGGTGTCATAGTTTGCTGCAATCCTGACTTGTTGGTCACAAAAAATTCCAGCCAGCGGCGCAGCAAGGTCAGGTGATAACCCGTACGGAAATTTGCCTTGTCACCCCCCCTCCTCCACCTTCTAATTTTGAAATTATTAGAAGGAAAAACTAGATCCTTCGGTCTCGCTCACGCAGGCGTTGGGCAAAGGGCCGTGATTTCAATCGTGGCGCTTTGTCGCAATTTTACTTTTGCTTTCAGCCGCGGCACCCTGCGGCCAACAGCGTGGTTTGGCATACCTCATCATAGATGAGGTGCGCTAAACACCCAAAATAGAACAGACTCCACTTGATCGAGCGGCTGTCTTAGAGGCTCCAATAGGAGCGTTATACCGCGATTAATGCGGTGCGAAAACCCCCCGCTAATCGCGGAAAAGAGCGCCTATGTTAGGGAGGCCTATGGCTGAGCTGCCACAGGATGGAAATCTTGCGGCTTGGCCGCACCGAAAAGCCACGAGATTTCCAGGGGAGAGCCGCAGCTTCAAAACCCTCAGCATTTCGCCATGGATTTTGGAGTGGTTCAGCAGGCGGCATTCCGAAAAACGAATTGACATGCTGCAGGTGTCAATTCCGCGACACATCGCTGGTTCCGCCCAGCTTTGCCGTGACGGATTGGCCGCCCCATGTGGACGAGATTTTTGCAAAATCTCATCCACCTGGCTGGCTAATCCCCGGATTAGGAGCCACGGGCGGATGTGCTGCACAGACATTCTGCATGGAATTTCCGCGGTAAATCCGCCCCGTGTGACCCGCCTTACAGCTGCAGGGGTGATTTCTGGTTTATTTTCTTAACATTTTCGTCTCCTGACTTTGTTCTCTGAACATTTTGAAATCACATCATCAAAATGAATTTCTTTCGCTTCCCTCGTGCATCACTT